>NW_009647830.1:2266105-2280744 GCF_000708025.1 Charadrius vociferus | reverse complement strand
CGCTCTTCCCATGAGTAAGCTACCACCCTGTGATGTGGTAGAAAAATCAACCTGGTTCAAATAGGACAGTTAATCGGTGCATAGTAAGATGAGGAGGCAAAACTAAAAAAAAAATCAGTTAGAGATTTTGTTAATGTGTCTTTGATATAATTTGTAGCAAGTGCTGCATTTTCTGAAAATCAAGGTCCTTTATCACATCTCACAGTGGTAGCCAAAGATCACTAGTTACTTCACAAAATCTGAATTTACTTCTTTCTGCTTCCACCCTACTAAATCTTAAGCCAAGACTGCAGGGGGAAAAAAAAAAAAAGGAAAAAAGAAAAACCAAACAAATTGGAGGATAGTCTCTAAAGCCTTATGGAGGATCACAACTGCTGAAAAGCCCCAAAACAGGAGACTACAGTACCTCGAAGTCTTTGACTACTGAAGCAAAACCTGCATTCTTCTTACACTGTTCATCTAATAGTGCAACATTTTTATCAAATTCTTTGATGTAAGTTGAATACATCTTTAAGTAGGGACCCTTTTTAACAAATATATCAGCAATTCTTTGATGTTCGAGCCTAGAAACAAAAAACAGAGGAATTAGAAAGACCTAAAAAGAGCCTACATCTTAACAGGAAAGGAGAACATCCATCTTTTTCACAGTAAGATGTGCTAGTTTATGTTCTGAACAAAAAGATTACAGTTCAGCAGATAGACATCCATCTCAGTAGCTACTCTGAAAAACCTTACCAGGGACACCTTGACACACCAGTTTAGTGTTAGATGAAAACCGCTTAATACACAGTCCGTTTAAAATGGTCTTGAACAGTTTGAACACTTTAGTACAAGCTGGGTTTCTGAGGAGACTGCTCTTCAAATTTCAAGATGCAGTCTCCATCCCTTAACAGCAAATATGGGATTACAGTCTTTACCCAACTCAGTGCCTTTGTCAGTAGGCTCTGTATAGCCGATTTAGATCCAGCCACCAGTGTAACTGAAAATGGACTTCAATGGGATAGTGGCTGTCAATCAGCTCTGTGTCTGGCAGATTTCAACTACCTTTAAAATGCAAACTGGTCTTCAGGACAGCCTCCTTTTCCTCTAATGAAACCAGTCTATTTATCATGCCCATGCAGGGACCAGAACTTTCAATTAAAAATGAAATTTTAAATAAAAAAGTGGGATTGCTAAAAACATGTACTGACGTGCCTTCTGGACCTTTCTGGGCACATCTAAATGGCAAAAAGTACATCTAACCGGAAAATTATCTCCCATACTTTCAAAGTCAATTCTGTCATTTAAGAAGGCATGTGAAACACAAACAAGAGTCGAACCGTGGTCACACGGAGTCACATAAGCCCCACAGATAAATTTCAACAACATCAAAGGAGTGGTATCCCTTTATTGATAGTCACCAGTGAGATAATCGTTCTTCCAGTTCCCTCAGGAGGTCCCGGTTGAGTTCGTACAGCTGAGGTAGGTAGTACAGGATCTGATTCAGGATTCTGTCCTCAATCACTGGCTTTCCAAGCTGCCTAGAGGCATGTGCCACAGCGTCCCGGAAATCCTGCCGGAGTACAAAGAGGACAGAAACCCCCCTTCCCATGAGCAAACAGCCTTCAAAACACCAACACAGACAACGGTGTTCTCTCTGCAGACATTCCAGGCGCTGCTCCCTATTACCGAAGGGAAGGCGGGTACCATCTGGGTTATGTTTCTCTGCAGCTTCAACTTACCCCCCTGGGACTGCCTTAATCCCTTTGGTTTGATGCTGCAGCTTTACTTTCTATGCTCCTGTATGCATACTATAGGAGTTGCTCGTTATTTTTATAACATGCCCTTAAAGAAATGTGCTGGTACTGCATACAAGGAAACCATAGGGGTTAAAAAGCTTCTAACGGCAAACATAATGGTAGCCTCGAGTATCTTCTTGCTAAGATTTGGGTAAAAAAGCAAAAATGTTGTATCAGCTAATACAGTCATAGTATCTTATTTTAAAACCATACTAATTTTCGTAAGTCATCTAAAAACGCCCTTTCAGAAGACATGCCTTTTGGATTAAAATGTAGTGTCACAAAGTTACTACATGCAGCAGCTCTCCTATATACAGGAAAATTAACACCTGACAAAAATATATTGTAACAACACACAGGAACCATAAGATTTCAAATGTTAATAATAATGTTCAAAACAAACGACACTGGTACCTTCAAAACATTTACAGGGAGGAGGAAAACCCCACCTACAGTTGAAGGATCTTCTTGTAGCATATTTGTGCTATGACCAGCTCCCAACGGGACAGAGGTGAGGTGTTTTGGTCCTCATTAAACTATTCAGAATTAAAATCTTGGCCCCGCAAAAGTCAGTACGGCCAAGATTGTATCCCTAATGAAAATCAGCATCCATTAGGTGAGGTATTTTTGTTAATAACATGCAAACACAATATTCAGAAAAGGTTAGCAATTTAGCATTTGACTTGAAAAACAAACACTGCCTAAACTGACAAAAAAGAAAATTCAAATTAGATGGTGTGCTGTATTATCATCTCTCATGTGAATTTGGGCAAGAGTAGAAAAAAGACAATCCGCAATAACTCTTTTTAAGTTTGTCGTCTGCTGAAACCTGATAATGCGTGCACAATCTATAGGTGGCTACAAAAAGGTGACCAAACAATGCGTTCCTAAGTACAGTGATGAGTTATATTTTAAATGTGCATGGGGTCCGCACCTGCCTTTGAAAATCTGTAGGGTTCTCAGGTTGCGGGGGGAAAAGAAAAATACGAAAAAAAAAAAAAATTAAGCCCCCTCCTTCCCCCTCCCCAGGTCTACTATCACAGGTCTTACTAGCTATCTCATCAGTCCAGCATCTGGCACTATTTAGGGTCTCTCAAACTTAAGTCTCAACTTTCCCCTGCCCTCTCTCCTCATTACATCAGCTCTGGGCAGCGTGAGCTCCAGACACAGGTTCTTGCTTTGTGACCCTCTGGGTCACCAAGGCTGGGACTGGGCAGAGTTATGACAAGAAACTGAAAGGAGATACAGGGCGATGACTGTGATGGGGGAAGGCTGAGAACTAAATGCAAGGGAGTTAAAAAACAGATGGCCTTATTCATATGGAAATGTTCTGTTTTACATCCTCTATGCAGACTAGTGACACATAGGTTAACTACCAGCTGCATCTTATGGGTTTTCCTGACCCTAGGGCATTGCTTAACACTGAAATGATACATGGAATTACAATGGCAAAAGCTCAAATGAGGCATTCTGGAGAGCTTCATGCAAAATGCATCATCATATTATGATAATATTCTCCCCCCCAATCACATGCACACACACTATACTGCATGTACTTCGCCATGGGATGAAACAAGAATTTTATCCGAATGTTACATTGTGCTACTTGCACGGTGAAAAGAAAAGCAGTTTTGTCTGTAGCATAATCAACAACCCAGGCTTTTCCCTGACCAAACAATAAAAGGAGAGCAGGGAGCCAGGTTTAAGCACCAGTAGATAAGACAGGAATGTCATTCCTAGTTAAGAGCATTTATTTAACTTCTAGATACAGCATTCAAAGAGCCTGCAGGATGTTTTCCAAATACAGGTTTGGTTTTTCAACGAGCTTGATCCAAAGTCCATCAGTTTCATCAGGCTTTGGATCACGCCACGAAAGGCTATCATTAAAACTGCCAACCAAAACTGTTTCATCTCCCCCTCCATCCCCCTCCACAACTGAGTAAACCGAGGAAGCCCTGCAGAGAGGAAACGCAGGGAAGAAAGATAACGTGAAGCTTTCAAATGATGCAAACCAGCCTGCTAAACAACAAAAGAGCTAAACTTTAACACTTTTTTTTCTTTTTCTTTTTTTTTTTTTTAATTATCAAGTCTTCACTACAGAAGCAGTACAATGCATTTGTCACTGTAATCATATTAAGATTTATTTTTAACCTGGCAGTGGGTGTGAAGTAACTGTCATGCCAAGTTCATCTTGAGATAAACTTAAGAGTTGAAGGCAAACAGCACATGCCTGAGGAGTCGGGGTAGGAAAAGTCAAACAAATGTAACAAGGCTAGAGTTAACAGTGTTTACACTTGAAGGTACTGGCCTTCTGAGAAAGTAATTTCTTACCCAAAAGGACAAAACATGGAAAAGGTCTGGTTTAATTACCAAATGTGAAATATGTTAACTTAAAAAGTAAACCCTGAAATTTCACTCCAAAGGGGGGAAAGTATTCAGACAAGGACAACTTTTTATACAAAGAGGTGAATGACTTAGAAACTAGAAATTGCAGTAATAGTCATTTAACGCACCAATTCCTTCTAAAACTAAATCCATTCACTGCTAAATAAAAACAGAATCGCTGTTGCAAATAACATATACATTGCTCCAATATCTATATATAGCTGCAAGAAGTGATTCATATTAGACACATACAGTACTATGTAATGCTGCTGAAGAGCAGTGCTTTCATCAGTCTGTTCAAAGACAATCACCTGAGTTGTCCTAGAAATTATTCTGTTTGAAGCAATGCAGCAATCCATTACTGTGAATTTGAGAGAGTGAGATTTACTAATTAAAAATGAGTCTTTCAAATATTACAATCTTACTCATTAAAACAAACTTGCCATGCTTTGGAATTAATGTGCTTATTTCACTGAAAAACACCATTTGCAACTCGAGATGAAAGTTTCACATGCTGCGTGACAGAAAACAAAAGATTATGCTTGTTATACTGAATCATCCCAGCTTCTTACCAGGATAATTTTTCCTTTCAGAAGTGGGGAGGCTGTTGTACACTTTCTGAAGGGCTGGTTTACAGTTTCTAGTTCTACATTATATTCTGGCCCAATAATAATCTTCTGATGCCACTTTTTACTGCTTAGGCAAAGGCAATTGTGCTCACACAGCTACTTTAAGAGGATGGCACTCATCACTGTCCCTGCAAAGCACATTCTTTCCAAACCAGAAACAGTCTTAGTTTATTCTAGACTAAGACAGTAGCCCCACTGGGTACTTGTCCATATGAAAATCTAGTTTAGACAGTTTTAAAAGGCTTCTGAGAACATATTATTGCTGAATTACTGCATGATAATACATTCCCAACTTGAAAATGTTTAGGGAATTTTATTTATTCTTAGTGTACACTGCCCCTAGAGCTGTGGAGCTTTTAAACAATATTTCAGGAAGATACCACCGTCGCTGCCTTTGTTTCCTCTTGACCCTCCTTCAATGCAGCTTCCTTAAATAAGCAAAGGGCTGCGATATCTGAAATAATTCTGACCCTGTTGTGAATCATCTGTGACCAGCCCACGCACTTCCCCTCTGTGAAGGCCCTGACTCACAATCCCTCTCAGTTCTTTCCACCGGAGGATTCCCAGCGTGCTGCGAAGCGACCTGCCCGTGTCAGTCTAAGGAGCAAAGGAGCAAGGTTTAGCTGTAAACCAGAATAGGCACTGACCGGACTAAACCCTCACTCAGCTGCTGACTAGGTCAAGTGCATCTTCAGTTGTCTAATAGTTAAAAAAAATATAATTTCAACTGGATGAAATTAAAGCTTCTTGTAAATTTAACTGGAAGAGAAAGAACTACATGATCTAAACATGGTCACAAATTTTACTTCTAAGGCTTCAACCAATATTCATCTTGGATCCGTTCTCCTAGAACATACCATCAGCAAAGCAAAAATAAGCCATAATCCCTTCCGCTGAGGTACAACTCCCAGCTAAATACACCTGCAGATAGCTCAAATATCAGTTTAATTTAAGGAAAAAAAAAAAAAATGTTTGTGCTTGGACACTTTTCAAGGAACACACAGACACACATCCTACGGGGGGGAGGAGGGAAGGGGAGGAAGTTTCACGCTCTGGGGAACAGCCAGGCGGCTATATGTGACAAACTGTAAACATGACTGCTAGGAATACAGCTACAGAAGATTTCACAAACATATTATTTAAAGCATAAATAGGCAGTCTTAACTAGAGTTAGACTATTAGCCATAAACTGTTCAGTTAAACTGTAGCAACGGTAGTTAATGAAGACTATGAGTAAGTGTGGATTGTGACATTTTTCAAACACATGATATTGCTTCTGGAAAGCTGCCAAATAGTTCCACACCTTTTTTCTCAGGTAGTAAAATAATTTATAAGTCTTTAACGATACAAGATAGTCAATTTTTTACAATAATCAATGATTTTACTGTGGCATATTCCCAGAATGTTATTTCAAGAAATAGGCTGGGTAGTAGAACGACGTTTCCTTCCAAACCAAAACTATTGCATTAACCTTCTTTAATAAGATGACTACAGCTGCAATTCATTGCCAAATGCCTCAATCAGCAATTCCAAAGCACTTCACAGACTAAAAATATATCAACATATTCATCTCGGACTGGTCAAATATTGAAGCTTTACAGTTGGAGAAAAAAGAGTTGGAGGTTGAGAGAATATTTCCCAGCCAAACAGTAGGTCAGCTGTAAACCAGGACCAGAGGTCAGGACTTTCTTTGCTCCAAAACCCATAGCTATTTTATTTCTCAATATGCACATCACACCCTTTTACCAAATCTACTATGAATTACTTTTCATAATATTTGGCTACAATGTAGAAAAAGTCTATTTTTTATAGATGTAAAAAACTATTCTATATATAGTTTTTATATATATGTGTGCATATATATAATTATGCAATTCTCTTCTAAAAATGAAAACATTTTTAACTTGAACTTCTCACTCTCATGTCTACGGAAAGACACACAATAGAAAAAAAGAAGATGTTTGACCTCTTATCTGCCTTCTCCAGTAAGAGGCTGATCTTGTGCCTGTAGAAAAGTTAGAGGTGCCTCCTGACAACCTCCTACTTGCTCTCAGACTCCTAATAAGGACAGAACAGGGGTCTCAGTCAGAAGTGCAGCTCTAAAGGCTCATGCAGAAGCCCACAGGCCTAAACTTTTCTTTGCTTACACAGCGCAAAGTTACACACTGAGCCTTGTAGTGGAAGGAGCCATCCCCAAAAGCATGCTCCTCTGCTGGACCAGAAGCCTCACTGCCCACGCCGTAGCAGCTGGGGGGAAACGAAATCAAAACTGATGGGAGAACAAAGAGAGTGGTGGGCTTTGGCAAAACCACAACATTCAGAACAAAAACGGACAAAAGAAATGACAGCAAACAAGCCAGGCAGCTCACCCTTACAGCACCAGGGTGTTGCTGAGGAGGTTCTCTCACATGTGCAAAGCAACCCATTTCCAAAGAATCCCACAATGAAGAAGTACATATGGCCCCAATCCTGCCTTACTCCTTTTCCAGGAACACCAGATGTTTTTTGGGCACAGAGCACCTCAGACAGCAGTGACAAGCTTGTTCCTGTTACTTATGTTTTACATCCAGTTCACCCCGTTCCTTTTTTTTTCCTGCAAGTGCCCTTAGGGAAGAAACAGCACTTCTCACATCTTCTCAACCCTCCTTTACCCTCTGGAGGCCATGCATTGACCATCTCACAAAGATGCATACCGATGAGCTGGTTTGGTTTAAGCCTTTTTGTTCTCAGGAGTTCCTAATAGCATTTTACTGGAATTTTGTCCTCTAAAAGAACATTACAATAGTTACAGAAATACCGAGAATTCAAGATTACATCTAATGTTTGATTCCTCCCTCACGCAACCCCATTCACCCAGTACATTTGAGAGAGCTCAGTGTGCAATGCCAGTTATCTCTGGTATGACCAGCTTATTTCATATCACAGAAGTGTTCCCAAGTATGTATCATTTTCTAGAGAACTCTTGTAGTCTGTCTTCAACAGAAACAACCAGGTGTACTTATAAAGTGCGACAGTGTCCAAACAGGCCGGCACCCTGGTATCTTGTAAGAATTGCTCCACCTAACTTGACTTTGTCAATATAAAAGAAAAAAAATGCTAAAAAAAAAATTCAGGGGTACTTGTAACCAGTTTGCAATCACATTCCCACCTTCTCGACTGCTTTAGACTCCACTTCAAATGCTCTAAGCTGTAGCAACTTCAAAACCTTTTTCTGACATCAAGAGTCCAGTTCCCTGACTGTAGTAAGCCATGAGCTGCATTAACTGGGATTGGTAATACAGACTGAGCAGAACACTGTTAATTTCAGATCAACGCTGATGGAATTAGTCACTGGATTTTGAGTATTTACTCTTTGGAAAACCACTGGTTCAGATGGTGTAAAGGTGCCTCCCCTGACCAATCAGATCTTTACTATGGGTAAAACAGCCTAGCCTGGGGAGAATCTAAGTTTTAATTCCAGAAATCTGTCAGAGGTTGCTTGACTGGCAGTTAGTAATCCTGACATTGAAGCTAGTAAGCCAAAGTGGTTTAGTGCACACGAATCAAAGTATAGTTTTATCAATTTTTAAATACTATCCATAAGAAACATATGATTAAATAAACAGATTTAATAATGCCTGTGACGAACGTATACAAATTCTCAGGCATACCACTCTGTGGAAATAAAAAAAATAATAATAAAAAAAAGTGTTTCTGCAACCTTTCTTTGGTAAGGCAATTTTATTTCAGGCAGAAGGCACATACACACAGCCTCAAAACTGGTGCCCACTCTGACAAGAACACTCACCACGGTTCACGCTGCAGGCCAACAGACAAGCTGAGGACAAATTATTTCCTTGACTCCTGGCCTAGCATCCTCTCTGTTAGACTAGGCTGAATACATGTTGATTGTTATTGCTAGCCAACAAAAACATTTCTAATGGTTTTTATTTGGCAGCTAGAAACTAGCATACTTCCATGAATAAAGTTGGGAGTTATGCATTAAAACAAAGCAAAACACATCCTACAGCATGCACATGTACACTGTTCGGACAATCTTAAGTTTATCCCAGAAACTTCTTGAATTCCCCACTATTTCCCCTCTCCCACATTCTTCCTCTGCTTGCCTGCATCCTCCTCACCAACAGCCTTTTCTTCCAGTACTGCAGATGTTACTGGAAGAACTGGTACACCAAAAAGTGAAGACACATTTAAGATGTAAGTTATATGCCTGAAAAATATGATGAATAAAAATCATACAGCTTAAAACTTGTCTATACTCATTAGGACAACTTTCTTCCTTTTAACTAGTATTTAAGCTTGAGTTCTGTACGAAAAATCATGTTGAATATAAATTATATATTGGCCGCAACTGCCGACCCAGCTTCTAAAAAACAAGCTTGAACAGAGTAAGAAAATCAATTACTAAAATGGAAAGCAATAGAGGAATCAGTAAGTGGTTTGTTTCCTGAAAGATCTCCCTACTACAGGACTGTATACATCCATCTATAAGAGCCTTTGTTCCGAGTTTCACAGAACACGCTTCTCAAGAGACCAAGATAGACCAAAGCATCTGTTTGCAATAGAACCACTTCTACTCACCAAAGAAAAAAATCCCTGTGCTTGCACTTCATAGGGTGCCAAAATGATACAAACACATATCAGTTAAAAGTCGACAGAAAACGGAGCTAGAGAAAGCTAAATTCTTCATTCATTTACTATTATCACCTTCTACACAGCATGTTTACCAGATGACTGGTCTGCATAAGCATGGATTAAATACTTAACCCTTGCTGTGGACAACACATTGCACATACTGCAATCACAGCTGCTACCAGAAAGCAAGCATCTGTCAAAGAATTGCAACCCAAAAAATATGCTGCCATGGTGATGGATGCACCATCAGAGCTAATTAGTTAGATTACCTAAAGAATGTGTATTTTTATGTTTCATTTCTAAAGGTAAATTGTTCCTGCTTCCCCCCACTACTTTAAAAGTTATTCTAACCAAAGATTGTATTTTGGTTGCTATGGTACAAGCTGGTTTATAAATATGATGCTGATTAACATAAATGGATATATATTCCATTTTCAATATTCAAGCAATAACCCCACTCAGCTGGAAGATGGCATACATTAATTAAGGAGATGGAGAAAGAACCACCAAAATATTCATCTATTATATAAAATCTGAAATGTTAAACTCCTGCTTAATTAGATTTATTTTTATATTTTGAATACGTAGACACAGCAGAAAAAAGTCATGTTCACTACAATAAAGCCTAAACATAGAACTTCAACGGATTAAACAAACAGAAGAGTAAGCTGCTTTTTATTTTGATACTTACAATGTGTAAGAGCTTTAGCACATCCACAAACCTATCAGAAAAGCAAGAAAAAGCAAATAGTTACATTTTAATTACCCACTTAAAATAAACTGAATAGCTGTTAAGTTTAGCATTGACACTTACACTTTCTCTGAGCTCATGATCTCCTTGGCAATATGGTAAACCTTTGTTTTCTTTCCAGCTGCCTTACTCTGCAAATAAAATTATATGTTATACTATGCACCTACTAAAACTGTTGTAAAAATAATTTCAGGCTAGTAGTTCCTTAAATTCAGTGTAATTATTCTATAGTTATTTCTAATAAAAATCTTTTATACTGCTTTGCAGTCTCCTGGCTTTGAAATGTTCTGGCTTTTCAGGATCTGTGAGAAAAATCAATTTAGCTTGTAGCTAGAAACAACAATGTTAGCTAGGAGTAGTTTTTGTAACACTATCAGCCTTTCTATTTAATTATTACAGGAAGCACTGAAGCCTATAAGAAAAAAATGAAGCCCTAGCAAGTGACAATTATTGGTTAGTGAAAGTAGTAAAGTACAGATAATATTTGTATATTATTCAATTTTTTTTTCTGATTAATACAACAACAGTAATATTTGCAATAAACTCAAATGGGTTTCAGGAACATCTTAGAAGAAATACACATTTTCTTTATTGAAAAAGACGACGAAAGAAGAAAAATATCCCACTGAAGAGTGAGCTTCTGACCATCTACTAAAGGAGTTGCTTGAAAAACGTAGCAACCATACTGCAAAGCTGTAGCAGTGTGAGCCTGGTTGTCTACCTGAAACACCCTGGAGATGATGACGTTTTTTATGTGCACAAATTTGGCTTCGAAAAAAATCAGTGCTACTGTTCAACATCAGATAGAAGGAACAGGTATAGCAAAGCAGAAGGGGGTAGCTGTCAGGATGCAAATGTTTTCTACACAGTGTAAGTCCCATGTATGATTTCCCTCAGATGAAACACCTTTCTCCGTAACAGCTCACATGGTTTGCCATATGCTCCTCTGCTCCCAGCTGTCACCACATCTATTAGATATTCAGGCTTTCATTTCAATGGGCTGCAAAGAAAAAGCCTGGATGAGGAGCACTGAAACATCACAGGATATACAACACAAGTGGGATGGAAGTCCTGGGCAGGCTGTACTGAGCATAGTAGTATAATAAAGGCATTGAACATTTTATCTAGAAAAACTGATATCGGTGGCCTTGCATATATGAACCTTTGGTTCATATGCACTAGTGGTGCAAGATTCATCTGGAGTTTTAGGACTCTGAACCTATAAATGGGTCTTAAGTGATGGAAACTGAAGTACGGAACTGATGATATTCAAAGGCTGGGTTTAATAATATTGTTATATTCAAAATAATAAAGAAATCTAAATTAATTTTTCCATTTGAACGTAATTGACACAAGGCTGAATTACTAACTTAAAAGTCATTTCTAAATTTGATAATTTAGTGTTGCATCACATATATGCAAAATACATTATTTATTTATTTATTTCATGTACTACACAGACTTTTTTTTCCACAGAGCTGGGATTTTACTTCTAAAATTGAACTTATTGCCAAAAAACCCACTTAGATCTACCCAGTGAGGGTCAACTGGATTCAGGCGAGATTGTAACACCTATCCTCAGGCCTCGATGCCTTTTTAGAAAGCACAGCTGACACGCTCCCTATAAGACTGAATTCACAAGTAACTCAATTATGCAGAGCAAGGTGTCTGCCATCACTGTGGAGCTGACAGTTGCAAATGAGATGAAAATTAGTATTTTGAGAACAAGATGCTAACACTAAACAATTACAAAACAAAATATCACAGTCTGTTTTCCACCCTATTTGAAAAGACTTTTCACATACCAGCTGGCACCGAAAAGGCCACTTTGCACTTGCTCAGCCAAAGATACCCTGGGCTGAAGAGAGTCTCTAATGGGAGAAACGAAGGGATACAAATTGGGCTCTCAGGCACAGCATTGGGAAGGAACCGCGTAGCTCCTCTAATGCATAAAAAGCATCAAACCAGCCACATGCTTGTGGTAAGGAAAAATAAAAACAAGCCCAGCTGATGACTGATGCAGAGACTGCTTCATTCTCCTCTGCAGCTGCTCTCCCCATTAGGAAGCTGCTGTTAATCCCCAGCTGCCGGCTGCACGTGCCGCAGGCGGCTGAAGCAAGCCGACAAGCAGATGCTTCACAGCGAGTGCTGAATTACTGCGTGAAACCTGCCCGAGAAGCCTCATAATGGGAACGTTTTCCTGTAAAACTCTGTCCTGAAAGGTTGAGGGCATTTCTAGAGCCACCCAAATAAGTTAGCTTCTCCACAGGTACAGTCCTGCTTAGTTTCACAGGAACAAGCTTTTCCCTTGACTCTCTTTCCCTCCCCCAATTTTTTCTTTTCAGAAGATTTAGTTAAATGACATTCAGGTCTGATGCATCATCATCAAGTCTTCTC
This sequence comes from Charadrius vociferus, assembly GCF_000708025.1. Taxonomy (NCBI): domain Eukaryota; kingdom Metazoa; phylum Chordata; class Aves; order Charadriiformes; family Charadriidae; genus Charadrius; species Charadrius vociferus. The sequence goes on along the minus strand of NW_009647830.1, from coordinate 2,268,169 downwards.
TTCCAGTACTAAAAAGTCTCGGTACTTTTTTTTTTTTTCCTTTTAATGATTCTTCATTTTTAAGGGAAGGAAGTAAATATAACTACTATCAAGGAAAGGGAGTTGCCAGGACTAGTGCTGAGTCTATGGGCAGGCTGGTGTCAGGGCATCCAGGACGGAGAAGAAGCCAGTGTCCCCAAGGAGAGGGATAGGACACCCAGAACTTCATTTCATTCTAAGTAGTTATCACCATCTTCCTGCTACTCATTCAAAGAAGAAATAAGGTTAAAACAGGGAAAATCATGCCAAGCTGGCACTTGCAATAGCTAGTAGGAGGTCAGACCTCAACCACAACAGTCAAGCGTGGCTTACACCCCTCCAAGGGCCATAGAGGTGGGTCTGCAGCCCTCCAACGACAGGTCTCTCGCACACACACCAATAGTCTCTCCACAGCACCAAAGGTGTGAATTAAGGAACTTAAATGCTGAAAGGCAGGTTGAGCCCTTTGTGTTTCATACCATTGAAAAGGAAGAATTAAAAACTGGTTGTTATCTGTCCCCTGTGCACTAAGCAGTGATTTGGCAGGTTAGTACGCAGAACCTGCAAACGCAAGAAAGCTGTCTGCACAGAAACAGTTACTGGGACACAGCCTTTGCTGCACGGCCGAGACCCCTGGGATAGGAGCATCCAGGCAAAACTACAGCTTCTGAGAGATTTTTCGGAAGGATCTTCTCAAACCTTGCAACGTTCACCTGGCACCTTTCCTTGGGCTTCACCAAGGCTGACAAAGCAAAAGTTGATTACAAATGTTCAGTGCACAAGAGACATTGTGCGCTTTAGGATCTGTGAGGGGTAGACAGCGTCATTAAAAGGTATTTACAAGTCTCAAAACTGAAGATCTCTAAGCATGCATTTGTGCATGTGGGTCTATTAGAGGGGCAAGGTAGGCAGGCCTACAGCTCCATGACTCAGTGAAAGATTAATGTACACAAATTAAAATTGTAAGAAAAAAGCCCACAAAACAATAAGAATGATGAAAAGAAATATATAAAGTTATGTTGACTCAATGCTTTTTATTTGAAAATATTCCAACAGGTTACAACTTACAAAATAGTGCAAGAGTAAGGAACAGTTTCAGAAGATAAAAAGATACCTGTTTATCTTCTTGAGGATCAGGCTCCCCTTTGCTGGAATCAGAATTTGTGTCATCATCTTCATCAGAACTGTTCATGATATCTTCATCATCTGACTGAAGATCTCCCATTACCACATTAGGATGATTATGGTGGTCTTCTAAGGACCTAAAATTAAAATACATATAGTCAATAAACATACTGTACTTTATTTATGTAGAGAGCTTTCTGTTTTACCCCACAAGAAATTGTCTACTTGGTATCAGAAACACTGAAAACAGTAGTGGGTAACCTGAAGATGCAATGTTTTATCTATGCCAGTATTGATACAATGCTTGCTAACAGTGAGCAAAAGCCACAGTACCTTTGCAGTATTTATGTTATTCTTGGCCATCAGAGTTTGCCTGACAGGAAAGTTTGATAAATCTATTCCCTTATTGCTATGTACACGTATAGTGCAACATTTGTCCTGTGTGCCAGAAGGATAAAGACAGATCATAGCCATTTTGCTCTCCTCTATCTCATAGCATCAGGACTTGTTCCACATATGGTATTCAGAGTAGTGCTTTCTCTCTGAAATTTAGACGCATGTATATATACAGGGTTTTTTCTCAATGTGTACGCTAAACAACTGCATCAGGGATGGCAATAGGATAACCGTTCTGTCCAATAATTCTTCTTAAAAACAAGAAAGCAGAACCTTTTGTGATCAAAAACCCCCATCCCCCAGAGATAGACACCTTCCAGGTAGCTGTCAAAGCCATAAAATATAACCTTGTTCTGCTGCTGTACAATGATTATAGAGGTCTCTTTTTATTAGCTTCAGCCTTATTTGCCATACAGAAATAGCATGAGACAGGCACACAACATTCTTCCTCTAACTAGCATTGACAACTTCAGTAGAGATCCAAGAAATGCAATTCTGGCAGAAAATAAAAAAGGGGGTAGGGAA
>NW_009647830.1:2258755-2266042 GCF_000708025.1 Charadrius vociferus | reverse complement strand
AAAGATAAAGAAAAGAGAAACTAGAGGAAAGGGAGCCTGAACATAGAAACACAACAAATCCCTGGGCTCCTACTTTTAATCCTTAAAAATATCTGATAATTGCCAATTATAGTAAAGTTGTGTCTAAATTCACATAATCTGTGTTCAAGGCCTGCAAAAAGACAGTGGGATGCCAGAGGCTTATTGTGATATGAGCCAAAAGTGATTAGCTCCCCTACAAAACAAAAAGCAAATCCAGAAACCCTTGCCCCCAAGCTGTTGCAACCAGCAGAGATCTCACTGTGCTGATCAACACCTAATTCTGTGCAGCCAACGTCTGTCAGGGCTACACACTTCTCCGTATAGCTGCCCTCTGCCTCCCTACGCAAGGGATGGTTACAAATGATCTTTTCTTTTCCTATCTTTGAATCACAAGTTCAGTGCAACTGAACTTGTGGGCAGGGATGGAGGGCAACTCTTCAGGCTCACCACCTCCAAACGTGGTAGTTACCAGAAAGAAAACTTGTTAGCATGGATCCCATGGGAGGTGGCTGCTAGTAACATGAATAGCAGAAGGAATACTAGCTGTGTGAGGATGCTCTGGCAGCCACAGCAGGGTGTGGATTATTGGGTGCTCAAGGCAGGGTTAAAAAACAGCCCAAAGAAACAATACACAAATGCTGATCACAACATATAAATATGTTTAGAGATGAAGACAAGATAAGTTGGCCTGCAGACAGACTTTGGTCAGTCACGAAGATACAGAAAAGATTAAAATAGCTTGGTTCTATTAAGACAACACAGGAAGGACTCAGGAAACACCCAAGCAGTTACTGTCTCCCAGAACCGAATGGGATGGGGTGAGGAAGGAGATTGCAAGCTCATCACCGAGTTCAAAGGAGGCCCTGAGCCAAGACTCCAGCACCTAGGGTGCAGAGAGACACCCAGATATTTCAGTTTGGAATCATCAACTTCATGTGGAAAGAGAGCAGCCACCAGGGAGATGAGTGCTGAGGAGGGCAGCACATGGAGTACGCCAGGGATGGTTCCCACAGAGCCTCCATAATCTTCAAGAAGGCAAAAAAGCGGCATTTCACTGCACCTTCCCTTGGAACAGCACTAGCGGGACGCTAGGAATTCTGCAGTTACTTGTTAACTTCAGCAATTCAAAAAACTCCTTGCCTAGTCTATCTAATTCACAGTCAAATGACCTGTTGGCCTGAGAATGTTTATTTTAGCAGATGCCATCTCATATCCTTTTATTTTTTAGATGACAAACATCTTTATTACATCTGTAGCACTACATGAGGTAGACATATCCCCCTGCTTTAGCCAAAACCTGCAACAGAAATAACTACTGCTATTCCTTACTTTACTGTATTACTCACAGTTTTACCATCCACATCTGTCACTGAATCTACATCCGATCTGGGATATTTTTTTTCCCCATTGCAAAATGTATTAAGCCCTTTATCTCTAACCACATTGGAATTCACTTTTTAGTCCCTTATTAATTAAATTTTACAGTCCCTTATTAATTAAATTTTACTTTTGTTAATGGACATTTTATTGCCCTTTTTCCTATCCTTCCTATTTGTTTTAATTACTGCTTTCATTTCCTTTAACTAAGATTCCTTCCCATCAAGAAAACATTATTTTCACACCTGTGAAATCACAGTTCTTTTGCCTAAGCATATTCTACAGGGTACCCACTCCCAGATTATGCTATCATTTTCCATTTAAACTATTCAGGGCAACTGTGCCAACACTTCAAAGTTTTAGAAAACCTGCCCTTTTTTAAGTCAGAAACAAGCATATTTCTAGGTGAGGCTGTATTCTGCTTGCACAAACATAACCCCCTCACCACTGAAGGATGAAGATCAAATTAGCTGGCCTGTGTTGGGTGAAGGGTTTTCTAAATGAAAGATCAGCTTATCCAAAAGAAACTTGCAGTTAAAAAACTACTAAATTTTTTTAATAATTAACTGCTGATGATTTAGAATGCTTAGTAAGTGTCCACAAATGACAGCCACTCACCATGTACATTTTTTTCTTCCTGTGAATCACAACAACGTTTAAACAGTACACTCCTTTTCTTGCCTTTGTGGTGCATATGCACTTACTATTCATGTAAAGGAAACTATGACAGCTGAGAGAGCTATCTACCAAATCTTGCCTACAGTATCTGCCTCACCAGTCAAAGCACTTCAGAGTAATCCCTATATGTCTTTATCCTGTATATGCTCAGCTCACAGCCTAACAGAGCCCTCAGGTTCTTCCACCTGATACATTTTGTTGAGGGATTTTTGGGGTGGTTTTTTTTTTTAATTTTTTCTTCTTTATTAATTTTTTAAAGAAAAACCACAGTGGATGATTAGATGATTAACAAACAAAAGTCAGTTCACACCCAGTCATTTTTCAGAATCAAACAAGATGCCAGTTCAGGGATAGGATGCACTACTGTAGCCACAGGTAGATGCACTCCTGGTGGTATCTGTGGTTGCATCTTCTTCAGAGAAGATGATGGTGACAAAGTCACTGTGTTGATCTGACTTTATCAGCCATGTGCTGGAAAACAGTGACTCTCCTTGTACCTTATGCCTTAACCTTTCAACATAAATACTATGTCATTTCTGTCGAAACAGAAAGCAGTTTTGTATTTACTGATTACTCTTTCTGTACTTTTACCTCTGAAGTCATCTATAACTTAAGTGTATATATAGTTCTTTTAAAGCTGTCTCTGGATGAAGTGAAATCCCTTGCAGCCTCTAAATGAGTTTGGAAATAGTAGTAAATATTTAAATAAACAGAATCTTTTCTACTAGATATCAATTCCCCTTTTCCAAAATACCACAGGCATGCAGTAGTGGTTATTTTTGAGCAGCTCTTCTGATAGGTATTTTTCACGATACTGTGAACTATCTCTATCTTGTTCCCTCTTCATCACAATTCTTTGTCCTACCCACAGCACTACCGAGAGAAACTTCTGCATTATCAGTCATGTGAAACACCATCACTGCCAACTCACCGTGCTGCCCACTGAGTAAGAATATCTTGGCGTATCTCGTGAACAAGTTATCTAAATATAGATGTGGGGCTTTTTTATTTGACACATAAAATTAAGGGATTGTTAGCTTGCCTCGGAATGAACAGTTTATGGGATGAAGCATATACATGGTGCTGTATTTCCTAATGTGATAGCAAATTATTAATGAAACAAAACATGCCAGTTCTAATCAGGCATACAGCAAGATAAACCATCAGAACTTAAGAACTGCCATCAAGCTATCACAGCCAGAAAAATAAATCCTAAAAGCATAAAAACCTTTAAAAGATGACCAAGACTAGTTCAGACTAGCTTATTTGAATTATTATAGAAGCTTCAAATAAGCCTGAGGCTTCACTTTCAGGCACTGTTGATTTAGACACCGCATAGGACGCTATAGCCTGAAGTCACAATTAACCTTTCAGTCTCAGTTCCCAATTCATTTAGAAGGTAATTAGTAATTTAAGCTTCACTGAGATGACCGAGAGATTCTCTGCCATGGAATACCCCAACATTAAGTATTTTATAGTATATTGAAATTGCGTCGAGTGTAAGCATCACCATACTACTAAAGAGCAAGTTTCCACAGCTCCAAAGTATTTGTTAAAATAGATTAATCCACGCTGCAGCTTTACACATATTTGCTTGTGATCTTCATTATTTTTAGATGTTTTTCTACTTCCAGTAAGTAATCAAAAATACATAGGAATGCTGAATGAACAGAACCTTGCACACACCACTCTGCTAAATTCTTCTTTTCTTATCCTTTCGCTATTTTAAAAGGAGTGTCCATTCTACTCTGCTTTTTGTAGGAGCGTCTCAGCATCTTTATCATTCTTCTATCTCTTCCCTCCAGTATTTCATTGCATTTTTTGTGGGTGTTTGTTTGTTTATTTTTTAAGAAAGCCTTCAACATACAGGCAAAATTATACAAGCTGAAGTTGCTACTCAACTAAAAAACACACACCAACACATCAGAGCCAATAAACATACCCTACTATAACATTTCATCTCAAATCCTTTTTGCATTGTTAGAGCATTTCACAATCCTTTCACAGCTGTTTGCATCTCACTTTCCTCCAGAGAGGTAACAATTACTGGTTCATCCATTTTCAGGTTTTAATATCACCAGCCCCTGCAATCAATTCCAATAATTATGGCATGTTCAGCTGCTTTTTTGTAAGACCTAAAAACACACTGTCTCTCTGTGGAGGCAATAGCTGATGAGCCTGTTATATTTTTTCATAGTGCCTCAAACTTGTAATAGCTGTAGGTAAGACAGTGAGCCTCACTGCCCGACTCCCTCAATGGATCCTAGCTGTACGCTTCCGGGAAAAGCCAAGGATAAAAGCCTTAAAAGACTAAAGTTAAAAAGAAAAGAAAAAAAGAGTTCTATGGCATCTTTCCTGTTAGGTCCTACCTAAATTCAGAGTCTCTCTGTTGAGGTATAAAGAAGGGCTGTAAATAGACAAATCAAGTAAAGATCCCAAAACAATTTAAGAAGCAATTATCTGATTCGGGGGCTCAAGACAACAGAAGATGCTCTTGGAAAGCCAAAGAAAAAGTGAAATTATTGCTTGGTTAATAACTGTTTGATTTTGCTTAGTGAACTTCCTTTTGCCTTAATTTAATACTTTTCATTTAAGACAGTTCTATCTCTTTAATATTTCTTTACTGCAGGTTTTTGGAAAAAAAGAAGTAAGTTCTAGAAAGCAAGTATACTTGGCAAACTACAAAGATAATAATGAATACTAACCAAGATCACTAGTTAGCTCCTATGGAACTTTTAAGAAAATATATGATGGGATTAGTGACCAGCAAGATTAGTAAAGGCATCAATTAACGTACTACTTAGATGAGTTACATTTTGCTGCAATACCTCAGCTCCACAACCATCCTGAAGAAGCCAACATCAGCAAAAGTCCTTTCACAAACCAGCCTGGCAAGCATAAACACGAACTTCATATAGATGCACCTGGACCCTAACCCATCATATTCACCTCATCATTTAAACTTCAGATTCTCTGCACAACGGTGACTGTCTACCATTATAGCTAAAAAATTCCCTCCCTCATTGTCCTCTTCATGTCCCCCGGCTTTTCATTTCTCCTTCAGGCATACCGGACCATTAAGCAGTAAATGAGGATGAAATGCAGCCTGGACCAGGTGCCTTACTTATCCGAGTGATTCCTACAGCATCAGTCACCTCTCTGGTTTAATGACAGATGCACAGATGGAAAGAGCTGAAGCTGAGATCACGTCTCTCCTCTCCAGGTGTAGCAGACAGTAGGAGAAAAGCTGGTGGATACCACTGTGGCTCTCACGGTGCTGGCTTGGCTGCCAGCACTGGGGACCGGTTGCCTTATTGCAGCCAAGCTGCTTGGGCTTCAACTTCTCTGCCAAAAATGGTGCATTTTCACAGCGAGAGAGGGAGACAGCCAGGGGTCCTCTCAAATAGGATTTTACACGGTTGTGTTAAAGTTATGCCATTCGTTCTTCTGCAGTGACAACTCAGTGATTTTAATAAGTTCTTTGTGTTATTAGGACCAGTAACAACAGAAAAGGCAACAGACCGGGAGTTTTTATTGGTCTAATGCTAAGGAACATGACAGGCAGTTAATCCCAATCTCCCTTTTATTTAAATTTTTAAGACTACCTGAAGAGATCGCGTCTGTGAGATTCATTAGGGTTTTTTGCGAGCTATCCTCTCGTAGGTGACGTGGCTGAGCAACAACACAGACCTCTACAGAAGTCTTTTAAAAAAAGCACCACAAAACAAGAGGCAAACAAACTAGACTAATAAATTCATGATTATTTGCATCACTTATAACTGTTTTGTTATATTCTCTCTGGGCTGATTAGGGAACTTTAAGGATACAAATGCAAACGTAAACACTCCTCAAGAATCACAGCTGGAAAACAGAAACACCCCACATCCAGCTGAGCAACTCCAACTGAAAATGTTTTGTGCACATCAGGTTACTTTTTCAAATTGCAATTTAAAGACTTCAAGAATCCAAACAGTTATTTTAAACAATATCACACGTAGTATATGCCTGCATAAGCATCTATGTATTTTACAGGAAGTCAGGACCCTTGATGATTGTTATACACTCTCAAAAGAGAAGCTCAGAACCACCTATTTAAAATGGATTTTGGTTCAGAGCCACTCGTACTTCGAAAGCTGTCTGCTGCCTGCCGGGCAAAGGGCTGGCTGCAGAGAGAGGCCAGGTGGGAATGTCGGGAGTTTGCTCCTGCCAAGAGAAACGCCAACAACAATCTTCTTTGTCCCGGTCTTTACCTCTGGCGTTCCCTGCTCACACCTGGGTTTTCTGGGCAAGGAGGATATCACAAACACAGCCCAGAGCCGCCACCACATTTAGCCTGTTAGATCACGCCACTGGCAGCTCCTTCTATACTTGGCTGAGCACGTCGCAACGGCAACACCTGACTTGCTGGAACGAAGTTATCCTCATCTTTGCAGCCAGCAGCATTTAGTTCAGCATTTGTTATCCTCAGGCCAAGACCGCACTTATTTCTTTCCTCAACAAGAAGAAAGAAAATAAATCTGACTCGCATTCTAAGCAAAAAAATAAGCCAGGCATTCGTCATATGTGTTTCACGCTTGAATCAATTCTGTACCTTTTTTTTCTTTTAAGCAATCCATTCTGGCAGCCACCCTACTTCAGGCGTACTATGATCAGTACCATTGCGAGCATACTGCATTGCACGAGTTTAAAAAGCATGGTTTTAAAAAAAAAGGTGCAAACAGCTCTCAGATTATCTCCATATTTAGCCGCAGTTTGAAAACAGGAGCTCCCGCGGCCAGAGGCGCCCAAGGACCGCTCTCGCCACAGGCAGCCTCCCATGCTCACAGGAGAGATCTTCAGCGAGACCATTTGTTGACAATTCCTCAATTCCTTGGACAGTTCAACATAAACACACACGCATGCTTCAGATGTTTCCACACTCGCCACAGGAAAGCCACATTTAAAAAAAAAAAAAAGAGGTCTTAGCTTGAAACATCTTTGAGAAAAACGGTGCCCACAGTGGGCCAGTTCAGCTCCCCATCAGCGCGGCACGGCCACCCTTGTGACAAGCAGGAGAGAGGGTGGCATGGCCCTGCCTCCGCCGGGGTGGCCCCAGCAACAGTGAGTGCCATAAGGAGATTATGCCAACAAAGCAGAATATAATCCAAGAGGATATGAGGAGACAGTCCTGAGCATTGGTACTGGAAAGTGAAACACTGCAGCAACCGGGGA
>NW_009647830.1:2246999-2258672 GCF_000708025.1 Charadrius vociferus | reverse complement strand
CCACCTGCCCCCCAGGGTAAGTAAAGCAGGAATTCTTTGCAGAATTTACAGGGTTTTTTTGCCTTCCTGTATTAATTCTCATTTCCAGCCCTACTTCACAGGGAGAGCCGCACATCAGCAATGCTCACAGCCAAGACTTTTGGAAAAAATGCCTGGTGTGGAAGTGAAAACAAACAATGTAAAACAGGACCACCAAAATACGGTGCTCATTTGCAATCAGGACCTGCTATTCTAACGTCTCTCAATTCACAATACAGACCCTAGTGGGAAAAGGTTTACCGGGAAAGGACAGCAGGATCAGAAGAAAAATAACATTTTACTTTCCAGTCCCATAAAAAAAGAAAAACCACCAACACAACTCCAGCACATACTGAATAGACTTCTAGAAAACTATAATAAAAGTGTGACAAAAATGTCAAACCAAATGCATCAAATAAGAAAGGGAAAACTTAGACCAAGTGAGAACCAAATCTTCTATTAATACCCACTTCAAACAAAATTGGTTTTACCTTGCCAAAGCTACCATGACATTCCAATGTTCAGTTACTTCAGCTCCACCAAAACCAAAGTCAATGCAAAGCCCTAAATATCTTCTGTATTGACTGATCATTATTTTTATGCCATTTTTGGTGACTTTATCCCTGAAATCAGGGCTGTAATACCTCACTTCAATTCATTCAATTGCTCTTCAGTTCCTCATTCAATTTAGAAATAACGCACAGCCTATTGCACTCCATTTTTTACATGTCAGATACCTAGAAGATGACAAAAGAAAGCCAAGTAGCAGAGGACTCAAAAGGTAGTCATTTAGATTTAAAATAAACATGGAGTGACTTAACTCTTAAACACACAACTGTCTGCATGCACGGGAGCTGACACAGCTTCCTAGGTAGTCTGCCAAAAAACAGGTTGAAATAGTTTGGTTGACACCAACACTTACTAGCTGTAAAGAATAACTGAGCTGGTTGCAAGATTGGACCTGTGCTCTCTCTTCCTCTAATCTTTTGCACAGATTAGAAATCGAATGGGATTTAGACACTTTTTCTAAACTGCTCATCTCATCTCAAAATCAATACAGAACATCCAATCCCCAGGAACATCATTGGGAGACAAAAACCAACCCCCAAAAAAACAATTGGGAGAAAAAAAAAAAAAAAAAAAAAAAAAACAGAAAAATCAACTGGACTCTGCGCAGTTGAAATCACTGAGCCATAAGGCTCAGGTTGTAGCTACCAAAATGGCAGTTTTGATAAAAACTCCTTTTGTTTATTTACATGCATCTTAGAGGTGGGGTTTTTCTAGTCCACTTCTGCTTGAGTGGAGCAGATTTTTCATAAGCACAAAGATATTTTAAGGAAAAATTAAAACTTGTGTAAACTTAATATTTTTAAAAGAAACTTCTTGGATTCTAGCATCTAACATAAAACCTGCATTCCTTAACCTAAATTTTGTCTAGTGCATTGAAACAACATAGCTGCATAGTTTTGTAAGTCTATTCATTAAGACACCTTCAACTGGATCAATAAGGCATATTAGTATCACTGTTGGCATTTAAATAAAACCTGAAGTTAATATTTTGATTCCTTTCTTTCCCAACATTTATCTTATGCCCCAAAAAATCTTTACTGTTTGACATATGCAATTTCATTAGACCTTGCTGCAGTTAAAATATCACCATAACCAGAGTACTATGGAGCTTCACAAGCACATTTCCTGAGCCAACGCTGAAAATAACCCACAGGAAAAGGCTGTTGTTGAGCACAGAAATGGGTCTTTCATCAATTCACATGTCACATTTGACTTTCCATTCTACATATGACATATTCTCTGGAGCTACGTTTTTATTAACCTGCAATTTATACCACAGTTGGCAACCAGAGCCAGAGTGCGCCTGTTGGAGGCAGGGGAGAAATGCCAATATCAGGTGACAAATACGCAATGTTAAGTGAGCTTCCCCCATCTTAAGGAAAAGGAAATACATATAAAGAATGCCAAAATTAGGAAAAAAACCAAACGTGGAATAAAAGAGGAAAGAAAAAGATAAAGCGTTGGAGATTAAGTCAAGAAAGTGCGTGACACCCGAGTTCCTGTTGTCCATGAAGAGGGGGGTTAGGAAGCCGGCTAAAGGACACAGGGTTTTTAATGTGCTGCTTTGCTTACTTCAGGCTCCCTCACATTGCACCAAGCCACCCTTCGGCTGAAGGCAAGAGCCGACACGCTGAGCTGAGGCGACGTCACCGGGAGGGAAGGACCAGGACATCCTTGTATTGTGCCGGGGGATCGATGGGAATAGCACAGTCAGGGCATTTTTGCCACCTGCAGTGAGCACTTCTGCGGTGGGAAACGAAGGATAGCGCAGTTTATTGTTTGGTTCGTAACAATCATTGCATTGACCCTCAAAATGTCTCTTTAAATGCATGTGGACTGCACGGGCTGCAAGGTTAACGTGATGTAGTTTTCTAGACTGCACAAGAGGATGACAAAAGTCACCACCAAACCTTCTCCACAGTGGCAGAGGGATTCGCCCAGAAGCCGGGCAGCGCTCCCCAGCAGCGCCTGCCTCATCGCCGCTGTCAGCTTGCTCCCTCTCCTACTCACAAACACATCCAGCCCCAGCTGGGTAAAAAGATAATGTCAAGAACTTAAGCCACATCTATTTTTATGTAGCACTTGTAATACCTTCCGATAAATCAGAATCTTTCGTTACTGCACCTCCAACTTTGTCAAAAGTTTCCCTGTGTGCTGTATCCGTGTCAACCCGCTTCGTCCACCTCTTTCTTTTACCAAAATCAACAGGGAGCCCTTGGAAAGAGGGATGAAAGAAACATCAAAGACAAAAATTCTCTTTTATGACAGTCTCTGAGACCTTCACAATTGTTTTCATTTCATAAGACCTTTCAAACCTTTTCAAGACTGGACTGTATAATACAATAATGGACCTGATATTGGAAAAATGCAGTTCTCTAACTCCTTTCTCTCCTTCGTTGGATAGGGAGAGCATCGGACCTCAGAATCTTTCCTAACTTCAAAACAGATGAAATCAGCACATCTCAAACACATTTGTACAAGTGTGTGTGTCAAGATGTTTTTAAAGCAAGAAAGTTCCTATTTATTCTGATTTAAAAAATCAGAATTCTGATTTAAAAATCTGAATTGCCCAGATTGCTTTGAAAGATTTAAGTATTTTCCCAGAGCGCATATCTTCTTCTTATAATATATGCATTTTATCTCAGGTTCTATAGCAGACTAAACTATAAAGCTGTATGACCAAAAGCCACCCCAATACTAAGGAAAACTCCTTCGCTTACCGGAAAAGCAGACCATGGAGACACTGACTTCCATAAAGATTGTTGCAAGGAAAGAAAAAAAAAAAACAAAAAAACCCACCCCATATGCTTTCCTGAGAAAAAAAAAAATTCACTGGAAGTCTTTCATGTAGTTTCACCTGCTACACTAGCAGTATAAAATAATTAACTCGACACTACAAAATAGACAGAATAATTCTAGACCCAAGATCACTGATTTGACTAACACTCAGGAAAGAGAAGGAGCTCCGAGAGTGGCACACAGCCCGAGGATGAGGGTCCCACCATCTGCATGCACCCAATTCCTTCCCAGTCCTTGTGTCTGAACATCAGTATTCCCAAGCAACAGTGCCACCAATATTTCCATTTCTCACTGATTTGGACCCTCAATAGACACCGCATAGTCCATAAAATAGCAAAATGTGAGAAATTAGCAAGACATCATATTCCTCATGTCCAGTAGCCAAGAATTGCTTTGTCCATTCCCTGCTCCAGAGCTGGTAGTGCCAGATAGGCTCTGCATTCAGCCTTGTGGGGGACGGGAAGCAGAGATCTGAGCCATCTGACTCACTCTTTACTGACAAGCCCTCGGAGCTGGCAGAAGCCTACCAGCTGCATAACACGTACGTGAGAAAGCGAGGTAGGGAGGGGAAGAGAAAAAGGCAGGCTCAAGGAAGCAGAACACAAAAAGAAAGCCAGTGATAACACATGACTGAAGATAATGAAGCCTGATAGGAAACCTGAAGAGCATATTATCAAAGCTATTCCATTAAAACCTGAGGTACAACTGCAGAGAAGGAATTTTACATACAACTAAGGGAGGCAGAAGCCAGCTAGAAGCACAGGGGCAGATAGGAAGACAGGACAAGAGCGCACAGCTAATGGAGGAAAAGAAACCTGCCTTCTTCAGATCAGAAACTAATCCATTATCATCTTTAAGAAGCAGATGAAATCCAAAAAGTCTATGTACCTGGCCTCTATTAATCAGGAAATTATATCCTTCAGTAAAATGCAGTAAAAAGAAAATGTGGGGTTTAATGTATAACACCTTCAATACCTAAAATGCATTTTGTGCTTTCAAATCTCAGCGTAAGTGTTTATAAACTGTTTTTAAATACTATTTAGACTTTGGAGTATTTTATAAATTTAGTGTTTCTCTTGAAATGTTTTTCAATAGGAATTTTGCAATTGCCAAAAAAAAACCAAACCACCCTTCCCTAACATGGCCAATCCCTAAATGACAACACCTCTATCTGGTGTAATACTGCTCATCACAAGCATGTCTCAACCCTAACAAAGTTCAGTACATCAAAGAGGAATATGTATCAAAGCAAAGTGCTTAACCACACAGATTTCAATACTAAATTTAATATTCCAGGAAGGCTTTCATGGACATTTAATTGACCTCTGGGGACTCAGTCACCAAAGCAGAATTTAGTCCGGAAAACTAAACTTACATTTTGCATTGAGATGTTAATTTCTGGAAAACCAATGGATTATTCTAAATCAGCAGGGGTGGGGAAAATAGGAAGCAGTATTTAGTCAAACCAACATGAAGAGCTTAAAGGATTGTTGTCACATTGCACACACCACCTCCAGCCCTTTCCAAAGAAAAATTCTAGCTGGAAACACAATGACACAGCTATAAATTTCATCATAATCAATTAGAAGTCATGTACATGTGCAACATCTCGAAGGAACAGTCAAAAGCAGCCAGTAAATACAGCATGCTGTTCCCCAAAGGATGAAGGAACAGACTCACTCAACCTGAAGAACAATTCTCTTGGCCTAGAACAACATAACAAATACAAAAAGGAAGCCCACAAGATCCAGAAAAGTTTAAGCTTATTTTCTGCAGCATGACAGACGTTCCAAGGCACATTCACTGTTCCTTTGCATCTTTAGATCACTGGAAAAATTTTACTTTTGGTTCTAAGGAAGATTTTGTTGTCGTCCTCAGAATAAAGGTTTGTCACTAAAAAGAAGGTAACTAATGCATAAATATTTCTCTTTCATGAGGGGGCTTTAAAAAAAGATGGTGTTACTTCAAAACAGAACCATTTCAACCACTGGTCTCTGACGACATTAAAATGAATTCTGTCGGTACCAGCAGCACTGACTTTTCACCTCACTCTTCAGACCACTCATTTCTCATAAAAACAAACCCAAAGAGCTGCTTTTCCTGTTGTTATCTGCAATTGGATAATTATATTTAAAACTTCTTTTACATTTAACAGTACATTTTCTATGCCACAGCATCTATTCTTCACTCACTTTGTTTACAGAGTCCTCATAATAACACATTCACCTTCATTATCTATTTTAAATTGGTAGTCAAACAGGTAGACAAGGACAAAATAAACAGTCCTTTAAAACTGTTTCAAGAGATTTCTTTTTTCAATAGTGGAAACAAAACATGAATTATCTGCTCCCAAGGTATTGTCGTTACTTTCTTTATTGAGAATATTTCCCCAAACTACTTAAAACAAGCAGAATCCATCAGTTTCCTATTAACAGCATCTGTCTCACCTCAGTGGTTCACACACTGTGTGAAGGCTCTCTTCCTTTCAAAGCCAAGCCCACTTTCAGTGGAAGGGAGGGTGACATCAAATAAGTCAAAAATCAAGTCCTAAGTGACAACTGATAACCCACCATTAATTACCCAGACCCGCCATTTGCATTTAAATCCCTGTGGGAAGGTCCAAGCAAACAAAACGTATGTGAATTTAATAAGACATATGAATTTAGGATAAGACTGTCAGAAGCTATTACCATTCTCCATTAAAGCATACTGGTTTCACCAGATGGGATCGGGAGGAAATTCCTCAGTAACCACCAAAGCACTGGGTATGTTATGAAAATTTTATTTCTTCTTCCAGAAAGAAATGTAACATGGGGTAAATACACGACCAAACTCTTCTGGTAATGGCAAGCCTGGCATTCAGACTTAATGTACTGCGTATGTGCTATTATGACTAGAAGTGTAGGCAATGGGTCTATGAATTTCTCAGAAGAACAATCTCATTTGTACGTTGGCTTTAATCATAAGATAATTTGCTTTGAGATCCCCATTAGCAGTGCATTACAGGAGTTATATGTGCCATGATCTACGAAAAAGAGCTAAGTGCGTGTTCTGACAGGCTGGGGAAAACACGAGCGGTAATTATTTCAATAACATCCGCACTGTTTCTCTAACCGGTTTTATAATACCACCTGGCCCAGGAAATGATAAAAAGCTCTTAAAGAACTATGCAGAAAAGGTAAGACGACATTGATAAAGAAGCTTCAAAGGATTCGAGATAACAGCGGATGGGAAAACAGGAGCAGCTGCCTGCCTGGCTCCTTCTGGGCAAGGACCCTTACAACACCTCCCAAGCCAGAGCCAAAATGAGCACCTGTACCTGCTCTTCCAGCGGCAGATGATCCAGGTCGGCAGAGCACTGCCCTGTTGTGTCCTTTTTTCTCCTAGGGATTTCTTTGTTCCCTGAGATCTACTGAAGTAACGGCACACATGAACTGTTTCCTACGGTAGTTTCTGACTATCTAATTTAAAATAAACACTTCCATAAAGGGTTCTGGATACGGTTTTCTATGGTGTGTTTTTAAAAGAGAAATACAACACAAACCCAGTTATGTCAAGAACACAGAGCTTAGGGAGCAGCTATAGTTGCAGATGTGCCAGAGTGCAAGAGATCATTTAAACCCTTAAAACACCATTGGTACTGGGGAAGATTTGTGTGGACAGGGAATAACTATAAACCTCTCATGCTCAGCCAGGTAAGAAAACTACAGAATTTCACTCAAGGAGCAACTACAGTCTCATGCCTACCATACTTCATATAGCAAAACAATCCTTTCCCTGAAGCAAAGATAAGACATACATTCACCTGACCCAAAACACAACACAAACCAAAATAGATCACATGAAACACACAAAATAAAATAGATCCTTATTTAAGTTTGGTCTCACCCTTCTTCGGTAAAGCGATTCAAGGGAATACTAAGAAAGCCTGGTCAAAACGCCCAAAAGATATCCAAACAGATTTAAACAAAAAGCATACACTCGCTCAGGAACCTAAACTATACCAAGACAAAACTGAGAAACAAGAAAAATACTCAAAACCAACATGAATACCAAGCCCATAACCAGAAATCTTACATCCCATAACAAGGCTTCGTTCTTTCTATCAAACAGTCCAATGCTGAGAATGTCAACTCTATAAACAATTATTAATACAGGATGCCACGTAAAATATTTGTCTCCTCCTATAGGAGGACATGCTCCCGCTGAAGAATGGCAACCTCTCAGATTCCTTGATGCATGTTTGCTACACACACATCCAAAATAAAACGAAGCTGAGTACCTCTCAGTGAAAAATGCAGTTAAATGTGACTACCTATAAGCTAGCTTATTTATTCTTGTCAATATGCATATCCTCTCAACAGTGTAAAGAAGTTTGCTGGAGACTATGAAATATACAGGCTGCATTATTTCATTCATAATCCTTCTTGCTGGTTTGAGATAAATCTTGAGGATCTCTAAGACCAACTGATGAGCTGAAGTTAATAAGTTAAATAATACCATACTGGATGAAAACAATGCTTCATCTGTTACCACACTCTGACAGACACAGTAAGCAATGCTATTCAGGGAGAACATATGAGCCTGGCCACTCTTAGTGGCCCGTTCCTCTTCCCAGCATCCACAATCACAGTATTACAGATATTAAAAGACCTGTTCCTGCCTATTCCATAATGCATGTTTTGGATATATCTGTGACTCAGTCCAATCCCTTTTTGAATCTGCTGATATTATCTGTCTCCATCACCTCCTGAGACAACAAAACACAGGAGCAACCTGCAGAGTCACCTAACCCCGTCTTTCAGTAATATTCTGAGTCACGCAGAACTCACACTACCTACTAGTAGCTTTGCTGGGAGCACAGGGAGATACAGAAAACTCATCATATTCAGGGAGGCAGCATCTTCTGTTATACCCAAAAAGCTTTCAAGACCTGATGAAGAATTCGCATACCCAAAAGCTTGTCTGCTTTTCCCAGATCTATTAGCTGATCTAAAAATATATTAATTCCCCCTACAAACCTAGCAACTATCCACTCTGTGGGTGCTTATTCAAGTTCATCCTGAGACTGTTCATTCCCCCCCATTTAAGTATTCTTGGATACAAATACATGACTGTATATGATTTGCTTTAAATCTGGAAAAGCACGTACATTAGTTTCCCAAATTTTTATCATATATGAGGAATAACTAGCTTATTTTTCTTCACTCTTTACCAAGTGCAAGCAGTTTTCGAAACAGCAAAAGCATATAAATACATTCAGCAACAACTGTTCTGCTGACATTAAATGAAGGTGGTACACCCTGTCAAGTTATCATCTAAACATGTTTACAACCAACAGAGTTGCAATGGACCTGTTTAACTTCCCTTTTCTCTTTAATTTACCTGCCAAGTCTCAAGCGCCTGCTTGTAGCTTCACAAGGCTCCTCAACCTCATAGAAGCCAGGGCTCTGGTCTTCCACACCGCTGGAATTGTCACATTCGAAACAAAGATTTCTCCCAGCACCCATAGCAAAAGGCAAGTTCTCATACTCGGGTATTTCCTCATAGTGACGCACGTTCTCATACTCTGGAGCACAAGTGCTGGTTACAGAATTCAAATGCATTTGTGACAAGTTGTCTCCCAATAGTACATGCCCATCTAAAGACTCCAGCCTTTGGTTACTTCGCATCTCCGGTTGACTTCTGTTTCTCTGCCTCTTCTTCTGTAATGCTGGACTACTTATTTCTACAGAAAGCACCTTGGCAGATTTAGCTTTCCTTTCACTACCTACAGATGCTATATTCCGATTGCTACCACTTCCATACCCTTCCCCAGTGGAAAGGTTGGCAATAGCACTATCCATTGACTGGCTGCCTTTAGACAGAAATTTTTGGAAGTCGCTTTTCATTAAGCAAACTGACAGTTTCATGTTGAGAAACTTTTTCAAGCTATTTTTCTTCTGGTGGTCTTTGCAAGGCTTGTCTGTCCTGCCCACGTCCACAGAAGAGAGAGATTTGGCCCTAGGCTTTGTGACAACAGTCAAGTGGTTGAAGCTGGTAGCAATGTTCGCAGTTTTTAATGATTCTGAATTTCCTGAAAATGGAAGAATAGGATGAGGTAACTTCCAGACGGGTTTCTCAGAAGTACGTTTGGGTATGTCACAGGACGACAGCGCACCTTGCTCCTTGGCTGGTGGACATGTGAAGTGGCATCCTTCCAGAACACTGTTCGATTTATCCTCACTGGAGGTGTAAGAACTTTTCTCCACAAGCTCTGCTGATGCAGCTTTTTTCAGCAGGCCAGCAGCTGGTAGGCTGTGCCTCTGTGGTTTCTTAGGAACAATTTTTGGAGAACTTTCATCCTTTATTTTAACTTCTTTATCTTCCACTTTTTGTGAGGAAACATGGAGGCTATTGGAAGCAGAGGAGTGCTGATTGCCAGTTAATTTGAGTTGCTTTGGCAAACTCATGGACAAAGTATCACACCTGACAAAGTTAGTCCTTCCGTCCACAGCATCTAGCATACTGGCATCATCTGTCATCTCATCTATGGAGTTAATTAAGTTATGGTCTGCATCTAAAGAAAATTCAACACTTTCCACCAAATCAGAAGCTTTGTGTGACAACTGAGGCAAAAGATTTTGCGAAGTTGACTCTCCTGCAGCAAGTTCCTTCACCTGATGCATTCTGTCTGCATTGCTTTGAGTTATCTCACATTTTTCAGGATGAAGCACTTCTGTATTATTGTTATAACAAACACTTTGACCAAGGATATTAATTTTTGCTGGCTTTTTAAAGCTTTGTTCCGCAAGCCCAAAGGAATCCTTCTCTGAATTAGATGGTTCCTTTGTTACTTCTCCTGTGGTGTCTATGCCATCCTGACGAACAAGACATGCAGCACGTGCCTTTCTTGGCTTAGGGATAGGAAGCACTTTTGAGATCAGGACTGAAGATATTTCAGAGGAGGTTTTATCAGCATCTGCTTTCTTACCCATTTCACCTGAAAACATACTATTGCTACTTGAATTTTCATTTTCCAGGATTTCCTGGTCCAATGGGCACGAGCAACTGTGGTTATTTTCAGTCAAACTAGGACAAATTTCAGACATCTGAAACTCATCAGCAGTGAGCTTACCGTCAGTATTTTGCTGATTCCCTTTAGCTACGTCAGAAGATGACGAAGACTGTACAAGTTCCACAAACTCTATTTTAACATCGTTCTTGGAACTGCTGCCATCCCCTTTGCCAAGTTTGTCTGCATACCTGTGCCTCACAGGACTACTGTTCGGAAACACACTGTGAGTTAGAACGTCCTTAAGTTTCTCTTCCAGAATGCTGGCTTTCAAAACCACCTGATTTCTACTTGCCAGTTTTTCACTGGGACTGTCCCCCAGAGCTAGTGCAGTTTTTTCACCAACTTTGATGTTCTCTAAGTTTCCAAAGTGCTCGAAAATGATCTGAGTTTTACAGGTGTTCTCCCCATTTCCAAGCTTATGAAGGCATTCAAATTTGCAAGATGACACTGGTAGAATATATGCTCTGTTATCAGTACTCTCTTCCGAGGCTTCATTTTTATAGTTCAAGTGGTCCAGCGTTCGAGAAGAATCTCCCCTGTGCTCTTCAAAGCTTTTTGTGCTTTTTTGTGTAGACGACAGAGGTTTAACTTCTGGAATGGATGAGCTCTTGAGAACCTTTGGTTTCGGTGCAATTGCTGGCTTGGTTTTCCTTGCTGCTTGTATAACACCAGAAAGTACAACATCAGGCTTTGGTGCAACAGGTGGAGGCGTCGCCTTGTGTCCTACCACAAATTTTGGTTTGGGGGCCACCGGTGGCTTCTTAATTTCTAGGAAGGATGGAAAACAAAGACATTAGTCATGATCAGCCCACAGAACTACTTCACCTGCACCGCAGCATTATTAGAGGTTTTGTAACATCTAAATCACACGATCTACAGGATCTCAGTGTGTACGTTTTCCTCTTAAAAGCACACCTCCCTTCCCACTACTGCTTTTTCACTAGTTGCCTTTTTTTTTTTTTAAACAGGTATAATCACGCTGTGGTAGGAAAAGTCTTCAAGGGTAACTTGTTTCTTAAAAAACAGTTTAACTTTATGAAAGTGTATGTCCTTGCTCAAATGTTAAAGTATGATGTTACTATATCCAAATCAGATTAGCCTGGTTTTGCAATTCAAACTATTGCAATACCTTTTAAAAATGGTGTCAATATGCTAAGTGCCTCACGTATAATAAGCCACAAAGATAAGAGAACAGGTAGGGTAACTATCAAGACAGTTCAGTTCCTTTC
>NW_009647830.1:2238259-2246978 GCF_000708025.1 Charadrius vociferus | reverse complement strand
CTACCATGTCTGGAAATGAGTAACCTAAAATTCCCCTTTCCCTTTCTCTTCTTTTCAAACAATATGGAGATGGATTACTGTACCAGCTATAAAACTGGCATGTCACTACCATCAGTTCAATGAAATTGGTCTGTGGAGTGAAGTTAACACAGTAATTTATAGCAAATCGGTACTTTCCTACTGCAAAACTACAATGCTATTTCTGTGCATCTTATAAAATTACTCTTCCCACAATGTTACCATCTGACCTAGAAACAGTCACCACTGTAATGACTTATGACCCACTTGACAGTACAAGATGACAAACCCTGGGGAGAGTAGATGGCAGGAAAAGGAGCATATGAGAAACTTGGAGATTATGGAATTTTGATTGTGTTGTTAGTTTTGGGTGGTTTGGGGTTTTTTTTGTTTGGTTGGTTTGTGTTGGGTTTTTTTTAAAAACAGTTGCTGAAACCGTTTAATA
Organism: Charadrius vociferus; assembly: GCF_000708025.1. Taxonomy (NCBI): domain Eukaryota; kingdom Metazoa; phylum Chordata; class Aves; order Charadriiformes; family Charadriidae; genus Charadrius; species Charadrius vociferus. The sequence goes on along the minus strand of NW_009647830.1, from coordinate 2,246,515 downwards.
TTGCAGATCATGTATGACCAATTTATTTCTATATGCTGGAATAATTTCAGATTTCTAAGTGCTTTGAGTGACTTTTGCCATATGAAAACTGATTTATGAAGTAAACAAGTCTCTCATTCTGTTTTCTTATGTACTACCTCTGTATTTATTACCTTTGTTTTGAATAATATTTGGTATACTTTCAGGAAGTCATACACATGTTAAATAAAACTCTCAAGAAAACATGCTAACTAATGTTTCACATGCAAAGAGATTGGGTAAACCATGGATTTACTATTCCCTTTGAACTGCATGTTAGGTTGGTTTTTTATCACCATTATTAGCATAGATGTACAACTGTATCCTCATCTCTAGCCTAGAAATACGAGAATAAAGTTTCAGGCTTGGGTTTTTTTCTGTTTTGGATTTTTTGGGATTGTTTGAAAGAAATCTAGATGTATGGGGGGGGGGGAGGCAGATGCCCTCAGTTGCAAGCATTTCCCAAACACTAAGCCACTTCTCTAAGCAGACAGCCAGAAACAATGTCTCTACTATAGAAACAGGAAAACCATGTTTTTCTAGGACATGAATCATTAAATGGTATCCAGACTGACTCCACTTACACTTAGAATAGCTGCCCTCGCTGCAATTATATTAGCAAAGAGGTAAACCCGATGGCAGAGATAATTTTTGAGACATTCTGCAAGAGAAAACACAGAATTTCTTTAAAAAGGCACAGTTCCCTCTAGCCACCGATGACAGCCAAGAGTGACCCAACTCCCAGTTACCACAAAGGCCACACCACCTTCTGCTTCTTGTCCAAAGACAGAGGTTTCCTACACAGTGAAGAGTAAATAGTTTGTCAGGAAAAAAGAAAAGTTAACCCTTTGGATGGGCAACCACCGATCCTGAAGAGCAAGAGTTGTACCCTCACTGTCAGACAAAGGAACTGCCTATTCAGTTGAAGAATTAAGGGATGGCAATAAAGGAGCCTATTTCCTACAGTGAAATCGAGGAAGGGATGCCCAGTTCGTCACAGAACACAGCACAGTAGGTAGACCTGCGTTATGTTCAGTAACATTTATTAAAATATTAAAGCTCCCTGAAAACAGGGGAGAGACAGTCTGGTTGGGAACCCTTCCTGATGCCCAAATGAGAGGAACAGATTGCAGATGATACAGGAGATTAAACACTGGCTAGGTAAGTGATATCCTGTAGATTATTTGTCCCACTCCACAAATTGAAGTCTATAATCCTTGGAAGTTTGTCTCTGTCTAGTGGGACTGCCTAACGTTTTGGATAGCAATCAAACTAGATTATTCTGCAGGGCTTTCAACAAGTATTCATTAGGGAGGACACTAAAAAGGTATGATAGGACATCACTACTTGAATATAAGATTCAAAACTAATACATGAAAATGTAAAGGGATGCAAAGAAAACAAACCAGTTGTTTATATGCCAATAGTGGAAACCTGGAGAATGAACAGAGCCAGAAAAATGCACTTCTGATAATAAGTGCAATTCAATACAATTTCTGAAGCCTACTAGAGTTTTTCAAATTACTTCAACATTAAAAAGCATTGAGAAAGACAGAAGAGACTGGCAAGTTGTGTGGTATAATAAAGACACCACTATCTGCTTAAAAGTGGTTGCTCATTTTGTCTAGGGTAGATATGGGTCAATGTATTAACAGACACATTACAGTCTCGGTATCAATACAGATCTGCAGTAGACGGCTCAATCAGAAAGGAATGCGATTGAGGAGCCCTTTCAAACATAAGTATGACGTGAGAGGAAAGACTTCAGGAAGGGAATGCATGCCAACAGTTTTCCTCGGCAAAATATCTTTAAGTTTCTGAAAAATAAAAATTATGAACTTCTTAGAAAAAAAAAAAAAATACAGCAGCTAGGCAAGGGTAAATGTATATTAGATTTCGTTTAGAAATGGAGAATTGAAGTTCAGTTGATTACAACCTAATTTAATTCACCATATGTGATTCCAAACAAGTTATACATAACTCAGTGCTTTAAAAGGGACAATTTCCCATCCTGAAAAGAAAGAAAGCTAAGTAGGGAGCAACTGTTATATATAAAGGTGTAAGCAATGAATGAAAGTTATAGGAGAATGACTTTTTGTTAAATGGCAAGAAAAAGCAAGCCTCTTTGGTGAAAACCAACAAATACAATCAAGGAAACATTACACAACAAATGCATGAGCTGTTTTGAAAATGAACTTTTTCCTGGTGCCATATGGAGCTGTTCACCTAAGAATACAGATGGCTGGTTATGCTTAGACGAGTAGAAACCAAAGAGAATTTGGAAATCATTGTAGACAGTTATTTTATGAGCTCTGTGCAGGTCTGCAGCTAAGGTGGTAAATAATCCTCCAAACTACAAGGAGATAAATATAAGAAGATGAAGGGACCTGAAAATATTTCTGTACACAACACCTGCCAGACTGTTAGTGACATGTTATGTCACCTTCTGGCATTCTTAGATGAAAACTGAGGACGAATTCAAGAAATAACTACAGAAGTATGCAAAGTCTAGAAATCATGCCTCAAATCCCAAGAAAGCTCATTTTGCTTAATTTAACCAAGAATTTAAGAAGTGAGATGGCGGTAGTGTATATACTCATGCATATGTGAAAGATTTTTGATAAGAGATGTCTCTTTAATCAGGAAAAAAAAGAGACACAATGAGATGCCACAGCTGGCCACTACAGTTTGACAAGTTCGAACTAGAAACAAGGCTTTAGAATTATCATTAAACCCCAAGGATAATTAACTGCAGGAACATCATGCCTAGGGTTATGGTAGAGTCACCAGCACTTACCATCAACCTAAACTCCCTTTCTGAGATGTATAGAAGTTTCAGAGGAAATCTGGGACCGGACATTGGATTCTCTGGCTTGCCTTACTCAAGGGGATTAGAAAAGAAAATCACTATGATTTCCCACACCCCCGCCTCCAATCTTACCCCATTTCTCAGAAAAGATCCCTGCATCCAAATTAGCATCCTGGAATATCAATAATAAACTCGAATGCAAGAGCAGAAACACAAAGTTTTATTTGCAGAAATGGATTTAACGGTTAGGAGTCAGAGAAGCAGCCAGACATATCCTCTGACTTGCTCGACTAGGCAAAGGAAGAAATCCATAAATAAAGTGACTAACAAAGCTGCCATCACCAACAGGAAATCTGCTGCTCATCTAGAAACAGCCAACACCATGTTCCGTGCTGAAGAAAAAAAAAATCAATGCTTAAAAATACCAATACACCCAATGCCCTTAAAAAAAAAAAAAGTAGAATAAAAGGAGCATTATTTTTCTAACAATAAATATCCATTAGCACCACCTATGCAGGTCAATGCGTATGCTCTTTGTCTGTTTTCTCTGCTGTGACTTGAAGTAGGACATTTGTCCCTCTGATGAATTATCTCCTCCAGCATGCCGAGGAAAAAGCAACACTCATTCTCATCGTGCTGAGCTCCTCTGCAGCCAACATTTAGTATTGCTCGGCGAGCATGCGTTCCTGTCCTACCTTCAAGTTGTTTTAGAGGAGGACGAGAACACCCTGGAGGAACTTGAACTCTCAATGGTTTGGCTTAAAGTGTCCATTTCTGTTCTTCAGATGATAGGACTTGGCATTTGAGGACCTCGCTTAAAAAAGCTCATGTATCTTCTCCTACGCAACATCATGAATGAGCAAGCAAGGCCAATAAGCGTGGTCTTAAGCACTATTATTACACAGCTTTAAATCTCCTTCTCAAAGTTTTACCTCTTATGATCTTGCTCACCCACTATTTATATGCAGAAAGAGGGGGAAAGAAGATATATAAAGCTGAACTGAGGCAAAAAAAAAAAGTCAAATAGCACTCTCTCTTCTGCTATAAACCCTACTGCTGCTAAAGAAGCATTATTTTCCCAGGTTGCATTCATGCCCATGCTTCTAAGATTCTGTTAACAACTTCTACACTTGGGATCAGCAAAAGAACAAGAACAAGTTACGTTCACCTGCATCTGTCCAAGAAATGGGGACAAATGGTTCTGGCTGCAGGGAAACAAATTTGTGATCTACGATTGATGATCCCAATCCTCCTTTACAAAGCAAACTAAAAGGCTATCCAGAAAATATAAAATTCTAATAGCTCATCTGTTTGGCAACACCATCAGTCATGCAGACATAACTTGATATGCCTCTCCTTGCAATGCCCCCCATGAACAGGGGCCTCTCTCCTGGTGTGCAGGGTCTTCTACAGGAATGGCCTCTAGTCAAGCAAGAGGTATCCCCATGCCAAGACCTGCAATCACCCTAAAGCAATATCCTTTTTGAACCACAAATCTGTACGAAGATGGTAAAACAATTCATCAGCGTCACATAAGATTTTGACAGCGTCTGGACCTAAACTTAAGGTTTGGGTACACAGTCAAGTTACTATGGGGTACACCAAGGTACAAATTTAACAAACCAGCTATTCTACAGTGGCTGACCATACGTATACTCTTATCTTACCACAAAGCATGTGAGATAGATTAAAAGGAATAAACTAAGAGGTGAAATCTATTTCAAATCTCTATTTCACACGTACTCGGAAAAGAAAAGGAAAGGGCTTGAAACAGTTACCGCTTAGCAGCTGGCCTACTGTAAATGTACATACTGTCTTTCTCATGGCACCTTGTTTACATATGCATATTGTACCCTCAGAGTTAGGACATCGTATCTGTAGGCTATGTATGAAAATAATATGATGCCCAGAAGGTATCTACCAAGGGAACAATGTGCTGTTCTTTCTTACGTGAAGGAGGAGCTCACTTCAACAGCCAGTTTATCGTTCCTGGGACTACTTTTGGCATAAAACACCGCAACTCTCAGAAACAAAACAAGACAGCCAATCTGGCTTTTAAAAGCATGTAGGGAGATAGATAATTATTGCTATATGTTTGGGGTACAGTCAGAGATTATAGCAATGGTAGTTAATACACTGCACAGAGAGAAACAGATAAAGTATTTTAAAACTCCCATTCCCCAGCAACTTAAGTTTTAATGACTTTTAATGGCTTTTCAGTTCAACTATTTTTCTTTCAGTTACAGAAAATTACATTTGGTAAACACCTCAAAAAAGTATCCTGAGATCATTAATTTATTTCCTGCGAATGTGTATTTATTTTCTCATTATGCAGAGGCTCTGATTTTCTCAGGTGCCACAATGCTCAAAAGAAAGCAAAAAAAGGAATGAGTCATGACATCCCGGAAGATAACACATGTAGTTTTTAAAATACAAGGGGAAAACGATGGTTTCCAAGCCACTATGGTTTTAGAAAACATCCTAAATAAACTGCAAAAGGAAAACATTAATTTCAAAATCTCAGGTTGTTCAATGACTTGTTGAAATAAAACAGGAAAGTTGGGGATAACTTTAGAGTAAGGACAAGAGATGAATAAACAACCTTTTAAGATCGCATGCGGAGATAGAGCTGAGTAACTCTAACTAGACTTGACATATTAGAGGGTTAAAGGGACATTAAACCCCGTAGGCCTCAGTTTTTCAATCCTTGAAAGCAATGAAGTCTGATTGGAAAAGTCATGTTGATTTTGTTTATTCTGTTCCTGCTATGCTTTTTTCCCCTTTGAATTACATTTTTGACATTAAAACACACTACATATTTCTCATTGCTGCTGTCAAATCAGATTTTAAGCCTGAGCTATATATTCTGCCCACATTAAATAAGCTGTATAGATTCACATATAAGGACTGTTTCTTCAGCAAGAAATAATAAATGTCAAACTCGTAACTCTGAGCTTTTGTTTTTCCCTTTTAAAGGCAAAGCACATACTTGAAGACAGCAGAATAGTTCCAGGCAGAAAATGAGTAAATGCACATTCATCAGCATCGTATATAAAGAATATGCAGTACATGAAAAAGTAGTGAGACAATAGCTATAAATAAAGTTTGAAACCAACATACCGGCTGATCACTACAATAATTTTTAAATTATCTAGAAGTATTTTAAATAAGTGCAATAGTTCCTTAGTTCTAACAAGTACAGATTTACATATACATCTTCATATATGTGAGCAACAGCTATGAAAGAACCGCTTCACCTATCACTGAATTACATCCAGCTCTGGACTGAGATTCAAATGAAACAATTCTGTAGAGGAATGAGAAAAGATACATAGCAATAAACTAAAATGATTTAGAAAGGCAGAAGGCAAGCTGGAGCGGAGTTAAGGCTTGGTTATCAACCCATGGACAGAAGCTGTGTTCAGTATTTTTCTCCCTACCATAGGTCTCTCAAGTAGCACAGTGTCTCTTTCAGAGGGTCCTGCATATCAAGCTGAAGTCACTCATATCTGCAAATCCTACTTAAAAATATTAAATCAATGCTGATAATGCTGTACCAGGTTGCTTTGTTCTAAAGGTACATTAAAAGAAGACACAAGAGAGAGAACACTCAAGCCCTTCAAGTTAAACTGAAGAAAGAGCAGAAGGACTTTTAGACATTCCAAATTCCATCTGAAGCCTCCTCACAAGATAACATTTTTACTGAATCGCTGTATTACTAATCAGTTGTCAGAAAGCTAGTTTATGTATCACAAACCAGAGTAAGAACTGAATTCACAATCTAAATAATTTCAATGTAGGAAATAGATCCTATAGATCACAGGACTGAAATGAAAATGTAGGAGTTGGTAAGTTTTTATTTGAGCAATAGCTTTATCAAGCATGTCTAAATATTTCAGGAGCTAAATTCTGCAGCAATACAAAGAGACAGATGTTAAACCTTCAGAACCATCTTCTGGTCTCTTCATACCCTGCCTATGAGCTTAACTGAAATGTCAAAAGCTGTCATGACACTGTCAGCAGGATCGTGAATCTCTGATCCTGTTTCACCTGTCCCCCATATATTTTTTATCCTCACATAATCCATCACACACATCCTCTTTTCAACAGCCTTCACATACCCCTCAGCTTCCCTCTTCCTGGACTCTCTCTACACCTTCCCCTTCAAATCCCTCGCTAGAATTCACATTTTCCGTGACACCACCCCACTTTCTTCTTACTGATACTCCTCAGCACCCCTTTCTCTTTTGCCTTCTAAATGACTTTTTTCACCAGAGGCCCTTCCTCCTCACCTTCCCCACAAACACCATCACAACATAAATGAAACCAACAAACTCGGTCACACAACCTCAGCTCTAGAAGTCCTGAAATCACTGTTTAGCACTGAAAATCTAGCCAACTTTCTGAAACTTAGTACCATATCAAATTTTATTTAAACAGACCAGCTCTAAGCTCTTGAGCACCCCCTAACACTATCTTTTATTTGCACAGCTGTTTAACTCTCAAAAGAGCAAGGGTGAATTGTACTACCAGTGGCACTACTAAACAACGTGAACATACAATGCAGCTGTTAAATAGAGATATCCTGTTTTATTACATGTTTTTCCAGATCTAAACCAAATCAGTGCTGACATATATATTGGAAGTGGAAATATATTAAATGGAGCAGAAAGATGAAATAAATAACTTTTTAGTTTCCAGTAAATTCTGATTAACTAAGAGAGCCCAGATAATTAACGCTGGACTCGATAACAATTTTCAGGCATATTTGAGAGGAAAACGCTAAGAATTAGGTTGATGCTTTTGCTGGATGTCGACTAGCGCTTTTTCTTTGGAAGAACCCCCCCCCCCCCCCCCAACCCTTACAGGAAGCACTTCGCTGCTTCAGATTTACACTGTAATTCGCTGTGTTCCCACCCAATACATCATAACTTACACATGCCATCTACACATTTTCGACGCAGAAAACGTCTTCAGGCTGACTAGGAAAGGAATTCACTAATCTAACAGATGGGCGAACCAAAGTACTAACAGCACACCACCCTGCTGCCAAACAAACAAACAAAAAAGAGCAACTCCCTTAAACACGGGGAGCTCTTGTTTTACACCAAGAATTTGCCTTGCGGCTCTTTTTAGCCATAAAATTGGCAGCGGTCAAGAAAAAGGGGGAGGAAAGGTAAGGAGAGCACTGAAATCGGTCAATTCAGCGGGAAGCGACCGCTTCGCAGTCCTCCTGCCTCTGGGTGAGGGCTCCAGCTCGTCGGAGCCGGACCGGGGGGCAGGAACACCCTCGAAGCACACCCGGAGCTTCGCCACCGACAAACTTTCGCAGCCCCGCGAAGTCAAACGGGGCGAGAACTCAACCCCCGGTGTCGGGTTCCCCCGGTTGTCGGTCATCCCCCGGCGGGAGCCTGTCGGGCAGGTTTCCA
>NW_009647830.1:2211955-2236843 GCF_000708025.1 Charadrius vociferus | reverse complement strand
TGAGCTGCGGGATCGGGGGCAAAGCTAGCAAACCCGCGGCGTAGCTCGTAAATCCTGCTTCTTAAACCAGTGTAATCCACCTGAAAGGTGCGTTTCAGCACGCACTCACCTGTGTAGTAAGTACTGAAACTACCTTGTCTTCCCGGTGATTGTGGTATTTACAGGATTTGGGTAAAGCTTTTACAATTGTGCTGGGTGTCTTGTTGGATAACGGGACTACAATACCACGTCGGCCTTATTTTAAAACAGTGGTTAAATATATCTGCTGTTGCAGTTCAATGACAAAATCAGACTGGTTTGCAGCAGGTGAATGTAATTGCATCTTCATGGAGGGTGCAGGTGTACGGATAAAGTGGTTATAGGGAAATACTGTCTTTAAAATGATTAGTTATTATAATAGCAATAAGGCTTCTGGTTTTACCAGGATGCAAAAAGCTCCTTACGTAAGGAATGCTTTTTTCTCAGCTGTGTAAGTACTACCTGTATATGGCTTTTGTCTGTACCACAAAGTTCTGTGTTTACGCACAACTAATTTTGAATCCTAACAATAAAAGCTATTATTTATATTGTTGCTATGTTAAATCACTTCCTTTAATGACATAAACCCATAGTGAGAATTTATTTCATTAATATAATGCCTGCCCTTTGCATTTCCTTTTTCAGTAAAAGTGATACTCGTTTTACAGTTCCACAGTTCTTCAGTTCATGCAGCAGTTACCGTTTTGATTGAAAAAGTTCTGCTGTTTAGGGAGTAAAAGATCTCCCTGCACGTACATATGCACTTCACTATTTCCTTTGCATTTTGGGAATGGATTTCTGTCACTAATGAAGGCCCTTTGATACATTACTGTATCAAGTGTGTGTGTGTGTATACACACTTATAGGTATAATGAGGGGCATAGTAACATATCTTTCATATATTAGGGTACAACTATAACATAGTTGTAATATAACATTTAATAAAACATATATACACAAATATAACGTAATAAAACACAAGCAACAGTAGGAAAACTACAATTTTTTTTGTTTGGATGATTGCTTGGGGTGCAGAGGTGAGTGAGATACCTGCTGATAATAACGGGTACCTTGAAATATCCACAAGAATTCTCTTCAAAAGTGCTCAGCAGGGTTCACGCTATTGTAAAATGAAGGGTCTACCGAGAGTTATGAACATACTCCACACAGATGAGCCAGAGGTAGGAATTCGCGAGGAGCTGAAAGTATGAGGATAGTTAATGCTACAATATATTTACTTATTAATTACTGTTTTAACTTCTTCTTGGGCCCCAAACTCTCCCACTTAATTACTTATGGTTTCGGGTAAGCAACTACAGTTTTTCTATACCTTAGTAGGTCAGTTTCCTTGTTCTTCAGCAGTCACTGTTGCAAGGAGGCCTTCAGCATATAGACCTAGGTACTGTGAGCAGCTCTTTTCTCTGTGCATTTGGAACCTTTGTGAACAAGATATCAGTCCATTTTATAAGCATTAGTGGTGTGCTAACAAATGCATAATCAGGAAAGAAGTGGTCCTTCATGTTTTTCATACGCAATAGAATGGGTAGGAGAGGGAGGAGAAGCAAATAGGGTGTGCTTCACCTGTTCAACACCACAGCTATGCCCAGTGTTATTTTCTGCACATTTTTCAGTCATGACTCTGTCTAACAGGCCCTGAATACATCAATGACAGCTGTCTGCATTACAAATTTTGCAGCATCAAAGAGATGATTGCCCACTAATAGATATTTATGAGCTTCCAAGGACTGATCATTTTTTTCACTATCAAACTATCTTTCACGTTGATGTATCTCTGAAGGAAGGAAAGCACAAATGTGGCATCACTGCCCTGGGAAAGCAGTATTTTCCATCCAGAAGTTCAACAGCTATTGCAGATCATTGTGATTGAATAATAATGAATGATGGTCATTTTACTCTATCCAGTGCTGCCATACTCTGTCTAGTTTATAAGTGAATTCCTACGGCAGCCAGCAACTTTCATTCATCGACTACATAGTCCTCAACACTTCAATTCTTACGTTTGTTACAACCAGTTACTCCTGTTATTAAAATGCTACAAATATTGGGGGGAGGGGACAGAATCCAAGAAACACAGAGGTGCCTCTGATATACTTGGCATGGGCTCATCTGCCAGCAGTGTGTTAAATAAAAATTGTTGCAGTGTAGAGGAGATTGTACAAAAAAATGGAGGAACAATGAATGACATTCTTTATCAATGCCTGTCTTATTTTATTAAAGAAGATCATGAGATGGGAAATTTGATGTTAAGTTACTTGAGTTTTTTACAAAACGAGCTAGAAGACAATGCTGTAGTTATAGTGTAGTATGCATTGTGCTGCAATAGTAGTAACAGTGTACCCCAGAGTCCTCCAGAAAATTGCACTGTTTTATGTATTTTGTTATGAGTCTGGAATTGCATTAGTATTTTTGTTTGTGCAATTGCATCTGCTTGTTTTCTTTTTCTTTTTTTTAATGTATAAATTAAAGGAGATCCCTGTTCAAACTGGCTACATTTCTGCATCATTATTCCAGTGGGAGGACTGTGTCAGAACTTCATTGCTTTGACAGTTAATAAATCTAATTTCTGATTTGAAACTTATTCATGACCACTTCATACCTATTTGCACTTCAGCTAATGTTGTCCACTAGCATATATAGTTCTTTTATTTCTCTGGAATTTACGTCTCCTAATATATTGATAGAAAGCAATCTTATCCTGGCTAAGGATTTTGCTAAACTGAATAATCCAATATATTTTAGCTTCCTTTCACAAAAGAGATCTCCTGTTCTTCATTTTTTGTTTCATTTTTGTGGTGTTTTTTTTGTTTTTGTTTGGTTCCTTTTTACTTCTACTTCAGTTTGAGTTCATCTTTCTTTACCTGAGCTTGCAGCGTGGTACTCCGTGTTCTTGCTGGGGGCTTGTACAACTACTTTCACTCGTTTCTGCTGGGAACGCTTTGTTTCTTGCATCCTAGGCCTACAAACAACTTTTTCAAGTCTTCATATTGTTTGACTGTGTTGTAATGTGACAGGGTAACCACGCACATCTGTCCTTATTTTTATCAACAGCTTCCACATTATTGGAGAGGGTTTTTTTATTAGTCCCTCTGTGTATGCAGTCCTTTTCTACATGTATGGTGTTAATTGGTGTTGTCAGGAAATTTCATTAGCGTGCTTTTTTGCTGTAAGGTTAATTAAGGAAAATTCAAAAGCTTTGACCAAAGACCCATTCTTTAGGAACTCTGTTAGTAACTGTCTTCTGATCTGATAGCTTTCCATTCAGCATAACCCACTGTTATCTCTGCCATCTACATATTTGGTTCCTTTCCCTTTTTTTTTTTTCATCTTAACTGATATGGCACAATATCAAAAGTCCGTACCCCATATGGCACAGTGTAAAAAGTCTGTATAAGCTTCCTGCGTTTCCTTTATCTAGAAAAATTAGCTGTCTTCTCAAAGAAAAATGTCAAATGAGTTTGACACAATCTACCTCTGGTGAACCCATGTGATATCTTCTTTGATGATCATCTGTTTTCTTCTTTGTCTTTGAATTTTGCAAGAAAGAATAATTAGTAGCATGCTGGGTTTTGATCAGATTCATAGGCCTGACATATTCCAGATTGCTTTTTTCTCCTTGTAAGCATAGGCACTATGTTTGCTTTTTTCCACTTTTGAGTTTATAGATTTATTAAAAATCCTTTCTGCTGGATCTTTGATCTCCTGTGCCCATTCTTTCAGAACACTGGGATGAAGGTGATCCAAACACTGCTCTTTAAGTGCATTTTCAGGTCCCGAATTCTGCTTCCAGCTAAGTCATTTGTCCTATATTTTAATGAGCTTGTGCAAATTTGTTTTTTACATTTGGCTAGATATTAAATCTATGTTCACAGAATCACAGAACGGTTGAGGTTGGAAGGGATCTCTGGAGGTCATCTGGTCCAACCCCCTGCTCCAGGAGGGCCACCTAGAGCCAGTTGCCCAGGACCACGTTCAGAGGGCTTTTGCATATCTCCAAGGATGGAGACTCCACAACTGTCGGAGTGGGATTGGACCCGGAGTAACAATGAAATCTCAATATGAGTATGGTCGTTCTCGTTTATTGAATATTTTCGCAGAGTATATATAGGCTTACAGCAAAAGCATGCATAGGCAACAACATTATAATTGGTTCAGCTCCCTTGTCCACGCGCAACGTCCCGCAACTAGATTGGCTAAGGCCCTCTGTCCACGCGCCTTTTGTTTTACTCTTCTCCCAGCGTATCTTGTCCCAAATTCCATTCTGATTAGCACTTTTCTTCCTCCCTTTTTGGGCAGCCAAGGGGGGGCCAAGGACGTTGCACATAGGCCTCCGCGCTTTGTTCAAACCCTGGGTTGCTCATCGGAATTAAGTTATGCCCTTTTTCATTCAGGAATGTCTCCACACACAACTTCTCTGGGCAACCTGTAACAGTGCTGTCACCCTCACAGTGAAAAAGTGTTTCCTGATGTTCAGAGGGAACCTCCAGTTTTTCAGTTTGTGCCCATTGCCTCTGGTCTGTCACTGGGCACCACTGGTAAGAGCCTGGCTCCTTCCTCTTTGCACCCTCCCTTTGGGTATTTACGTACAGTCCCATCTCTCAGCCTTTCCTCATAGAGGAGATGCTCCTTCCTTCAGGTTCACCCAGGTGGTTGTTGGAACTTAATTCCAGAAGATCTTCCTGACTGCGTCGGCTATATGGTTCTGGTGGAAGGATTGGAGCTGACTTGTGTTGTTTTTCTTTCTAATGCTGTGTTTGCAGAAGAAAGTTAATTCATGTAAGAGATTTTTTCATGAGATTAAGCAAAAAAAAAAAAGATATTTTGACATCCACAGTGTCAAATGGCCATCACCTTGGATTTTTAAGGGCTTTTTCACACACAATATTTGCAATATAAAGCTTTGCATATAGAATTGTGTAAAATACGGTACTGAATTAATTTCATTGCCATAAACATCTGTTCTTTTTTTTTTTTTTAATTAGGAAAGAAAGCTTTCCTCACTTGAGACATTGTTTTAATTAACTAATGAGTCTTGTGCCATTCATATAACTAGTTCTGTCCGTACTTTTACTTAATGTTGCCATTCGCTAACTATTTCAGTTCTAGTGGAAATACATGTTAAAGGATAGCCCCACTAAAGGCTGGCTGAGTGTCGTGATGGTAGTGTCACTGTTGAATCTAATCTTTTACTCTAGATCTAGAGGATCTGATCATTAGTGTGACTCCAGAATTTTAAATTTTGGATGTATTGTTTGTCCTGTTAGAAATCTCAGACTGAAAAATACAATATAAATAGTATAGGTGATCTTTCTTGACTTCAAATTTTATTTTGTGCAAATGGTAGAATAATACCAAATTAACAAAATGAGACTTTCTTTGGCTCACCTATCTGCATCAAATCTCAGAATCCATACTAATCTGTATTTAAAAGAAAACCAGACAGGATGAATGCAAAAAGTGTCAACAATCTCATGTCCAAATTCAAAAGTTTATGTCCATGTAAAATATTAAACGCAGCTCTACTGAACCTAGAATTGGAACCCACAAACTCAGAACAAAGATTTTGAACATGTAACAGGTGCTGTCATTTCACATCCACCCCTTCCTCAAGCAGTCATCTTCCCATGATCGGGGGAAAATATGCATAGAAATGGAATTACCCTTTCCAGAGTTCAGAGAGGCATAGTCTGCATTCTTTGTCTTCTTGCTGTAGTGGAAGAAGCTAATGTGAAAAATGAGTCCTGAAAACAGTGGAGAAGTGCTTTACAAGCAGCGTGCCATCCTGAGAGAAAGGAAGCGCCAGCTTCCGAGCTGGCAGCTACATGGCACTGGGTCTGGCCTGTGTGGGGAGGAGTTAGGAATGGTGGAGTCTGTTTAGGAGGGGCATAGAACAAAAGCTCTTGGGAAATACTGGGCAACATCATAATGCTTTGAAATGTCGGGTTCAGAAAGACAACTCTCGCTGCATATTTAAACAAGCCAAGAGGCTGCTTGGTGCTGATGGGCGTGGAGGGTGCCTACATATAATGTTCTGATATGCAGATTTCTTTAAGATTTAAGAGAAATTCCAGCAAGAGGCGCCACCATTTCCCAGCATAATACAACTATGTTCAGAATGTGCTTTAGCTGATGTGTTCTATGCATGCCTGCAATAGTAAAACATGTCTAAAATACAGTATTTCTCTGCTTAGAATACTGGTGCATCACTAAATTGAGATGTTCAAATCCTCATCTGAACCCTTTTAAGCCAAATGTAGCTTTTATCAAAACACTCAGTGATGTTTGTTTTCACAAATGCTTTCTCCACCTAAATCGAGTTGTTCTGGAATTATTTTGTTTTAAAAAAATGAAACAAAACCAAATTGAAACCCCAGGAAACCTAACCTCAGAGACTTGTTGTTGTGAGGAAAATTTTAAGTCACATTCATCCAAAAACCTGAAGACTTTAGGACTTGCAAAGTAATGTGATTTTCGTCAAACATCAGGCTTATAAATGTTGTGTTCTAAAGAATAATGTCTCAAACATTATACATTAGGAGAAAGAAGCAACTGAAAAAGAACATTCACACAACTTCAGTGGTAGTGTCAGTAATGCTCCCTCAACAGGATTTTTCTCGCCAAATATTGGGTAGACTAAAGATGTAGTACTCTCATTTTATATGTATGCATGAAATAATGCCAATTTTAAAGACACAGTTTTGTCGAAACCACAGTTCATTTGTCATTTTGATGAGCTGGTTCTGAGACTGTGCTTTGTCTCTCTGAAGTGTGGGTTGTTGCCAGAAGAGGTGTTTGGGCTTCACTCTTTTCTTGCTTATTCCCATCCTCTTCCTTACTCTGGCATGAGGATTTGTGGGTGATGCTGTAAGCTGGCTCAGGAGACTGATTTCACTGTAAACTAACCTGGCTAAGGAAGAAAAGAAAAGATGGATTTTATTATTTTTTTTTTTTTTTACAATCAGGTCAGTTCCTTGTTCCATCTCACCATTTGGCCATATAAATATTACCATTAGTGTTCTAAAATGGTACTGCAGCTTTCATCTGCACCCACTGGTAATGGCAGATTAAATTGACCGTGTAACTGCAGCCTGGGGAGATATCTCTGCTGCAAATTGCAGTGTACTGTAGATGCACCTGGACTAGTGACGAATGGACTATTTCAGTTATCTTGCTTCTCAGCAGTCCATGAAGAGGAAGGAGAGGACAGGCTTTGCTCCTTGTCGTCATGTGTCTGGGAGGCAGGTGATACAAGACAGAAAACAAAAGAAACTGCAAGCTCGAAACTGTGTAAAGAACAGTCTGGTTGCTATGGAGGCCAAGTAAACTCATCAGGCATTTTTGGATAACACTAATGTCATACCTGAACAGACAGAGAAAAGTGTTATACAGGCCATATGTGTGTGAACCCATGTTGCCTTTATTATTTTTAATAGAAAACTTGAAGACAAAAATACATGGTGATCCATAGTAAATGTTGAGGTCTGTTGGTCCAAAAATTGTTTAATCCTCCTCTGTACGAATTACTCTGAGGTCACGTTTATTGGGAGGGTTAATACTGCAGTACTGTTCACGTACCTTCAAGTCATGAATCAACTTCCGTGAGACACTTGAATAAAAAAAATTACTAACACTACTTTTAGTCTTTATAATGTGACTATCTCTCTTGTTTCTTGGATGTTTTACTTCAGTATAAATGTTTGCTTACAGTGTGTTGTCATTAGGAGTCAGAATTAACATGACTAATAGTGGATAAACCCGTTAATTCTTTGGAACTGGTGTTTTAAAGATGTTTGCAATATGTTTCATAAATATTCCACTAGTTTACCAGTCAGATGCATTAATTTCATTCACTTAATTTTGAATGTAAGTGAAGGGTAAAATCTGTGAGTTGTTACTAACTGGTATAAACCAAAACAGTTTCCCTGTATCAGCCTAGTCCGGTGACCTGCGTGATCAGTGACTTCCCTCCCAAAGCTGCAGGTACAGACTCTGACTGGCCTGTTACCCTGTCCTCCAGGGAAGGTAACATTTATCACTTTTACTTTCAGGTTTTCAGGTATTTTTCATCTCTGTCCTTGTCAGAAAGGCAGAAATCTGCTCAGCTTTTCACCTGTATTTGCAGGTCCACTTTTGGACTGGTAAATAATCCAGAGGTCCCAATAAGTTTCAGGGCTTTGTCTACTACATAATATTTCCTTCGAAGAGTTTTCCACGATGGCAGTAATGTGCAACAACCTGCTGAAAATACAAAGGAAGGGGCTTTCCCATGTTGCAGATCCAGTGACATGGAACTCTACACAGGCTATAAAACTTTCCTAACTCTTCAGGCCACGTGGTTGCATGCAGAATTGGATATATATTGTGCATCAGAAAATAGCCAGGAACAGTAACAGATTAATGGCTTCAAAGTAGTTCTGGGAGCCTGCTTCTAAATCAGATGATACAGTAGCGCTGGAGAAACCAAGGTCTGTGCTCCTGTGGCGGCGAAAGCAGAATAGGAAATTTAAATGACTCTTTCACTGCCTTGAAGTCATTGTCTAATATTAGCCCTGTCAGCGCCTGGCTCTTTGTCAGTCGGAGCACAGGAGGAGGTGGTTACCAGCCAGGAGAATATGACCAAGGCTTTTAAATACTGTTGCTTGGAAAGTCTTGTTAATGGCTGCATATAAGATCGATGTGCAGTAATTCTTGCAAGCAGTATCTTTTTAAAAGCCTTTAGCAATCTGTCATCCTCATCTCCCTCCCCTCCTGTTAGAAAGCCACATTAGTCAGGAGAAATTGCATGGTCCTGGGAAGTTTCAAACTGCATCCGCTGATGCTGTCAGGAAAATGCTACTGTGCAGGGGCACAGGTGCAATTACAGTGACGGCTGCTCCTCATCCTCGGCTCGGGTCATCCTGGAGGGACAAGCGGAAAGAAACGGGGAGGTGGGCGAGATTCTGTCAGGTGCGTGGGAGCAGTACCGAAGAGAGAAATGGAACGCCCTCTTCCAGGAGACAAAGATCGCGCTGTCTGTGAGTGTTAGATCAACTTCTTCAAATCTGTGTTTTGAAAGGCGGGGGAGATTTCAGTACGGTTTATTTTGTTCTGAGTTTAGCCACCTGTTCAGCATATCTTTGCTTTTGCTGTCACTGTGGTAGAAATGTTTAATCCTTTTTTTAATTTTAACCGATAATTTAAAACTTGCAGTTATTTTGGAGGTGGTTCAAGCTCTCACAGTGTTTTTGGCTTACTGGAAACCTCAGCTTTTGAAAAACATTTCAAGAATGTATTTCAAGTATTTCAAGAAGAGCTCTTTAAACCTCTTATTTTGTGCGGTGGCATTAGATATTACTGTTAAGGTTAACCTGCTCCATTAGCTATGGTTGGAAACTGGAGCAGGGGTTTACTAGGTAGTAAATTTTATCGTAGTGAAGAACGCTGGGTGTGGGAAGCCCCTCTCTCTAACAGAGAAATCCTGAGTCATTTACTTCATGATGCATCAGCAAAAATAATTTGGGTGTGGCTTTGATTTTCAGCTGCTATTGTAATAAGAGTTTGAAAACTGACTGTGTTAATCTGATTTGTGATTGCAAAGGTTTTTCTCAGTATAGGCACAAAATGCCTGACGTGTTAATGTGCAATATCTGTGATTGCAAGGCTGCAATAGATGTAAGTATTCAAGTAGATATCTATCAAAAGTAAGCTCTTTTCCAAAGCTAGGGAATTCTCTACTATAACAACCTTTCCGTCACATAGCAGTAGGCAATGTTATATGTGTTTAATTATCTTTTAATGTTTGGTTTGGTTTTGATTTTTTAAAATTTATTTTTACTGTAGGCTTAGAGTTGCAAACATGGTGTTTAGTCTTCAGTTTAGGTAATGTTTTTTTCTAACCGAGGCAGTGCTGTATGGCAAGTGGCATTAAAATAAGCATTGAGAAAGGGTTAAAGAACAAAACTAATTTAGTGGACTATTCTTTAATCCTGCGTAATATATCTTGGGTTTAGAATGAGACTCAACCACTTTCAACAATGAAAAAAGGAGAGTTGCAATTAAACATATTTATGTGAGTGAAATAATTTTTGGTAGTACAGATCTAAAATGAATATGCTCAGGGAGTTATGAATGAGAAGGAAAGGATTTTCTTTCTTGATTCTAGAAACAGGAGCTTATGTAAACCTATACTATAAATGTCTAGTTACAATTGAGTGACTGCAGTATGACTGACTGTAGTGAATTAGAAAAGTCATAGAAAGATAAGTGGGGTTTTTGTTGTCAGTCTCTGCTGAGTCCCCAGACAACTCAGATTCTTAATATTTTCAAAAAGTATATTCCTGCTCAGTACATCGACTGTTTCTGACTACCTTGCTTTGCTTATTAACAAGATTTTCCATGTCTAATCTGTACAAAGTGCACCGAAGGATAATGGCATTTTGTCTTCTGTCTGTCCTGGAACTGTTTCCCATTTGCAGCAAACGTTTTGGACAACTAGCATTAAAAAAAAAAAAAAAAAAGCCCTGGCTGTAAATGTAATGCCTGTCTCTTGTATCTAGGTGGTCTCAGAAAGTGACTTAGGAGAAGAAACTTAGAAAAACTTCAGAAACAAATACAACATATTGCTGAAAAAAACCTGTCTTGGTAGTCTCACTTACTTTAGATAACATTTACCATCAGTAACTGGTAGTATGATGGTAACATAACAAGAAGATGAATTATTAATTATTTTTTTCTTCTCTACTTTGTACATCTACCAGAGACAACTAGAAATACATAAATGAACCTGTCTGTCAAACATGAGTAATACTAGCTATTCTGGTTATTATCTAAGTTGAGAGTGGTTGAAAGTAACGATTCAAAAATAGATGGAGATAGATCACTCTAGAATAATATGATGCTGTATTAATAGGAACATGAGATTTTATATTTTAAATTTCCTTTTCGTGCCATTGGCTGAAACAACCTTGCTGTCCTTTTACCTTATATTCTAACGTAAAAGCTTTCTCTCAAGTCTAAATTACATTTTTTTTAAATTACAACCTGCTACTGCTTGCAAGGATAAACTTTCTGATATGTCCTGAATTTCTTAAACTAAAAGTGTAGTGTGTAATATATGCAGAAATGTAAAATTAGTTGCTTTTTGTTTTTTTTTTTTTTAACATTGGACTGTTAAAAAAGGAATGCATGAATTTTGGGCAAAGAAACTTAGGAGGAACAAGGGCAGATGCCTCCTATTTTCTCCAACCAAGAAGTACATTTTTTAAATATTATTATGGTATTTGCAGGTGAAAACATCTGGGCCTGACAATGCTGATGAATGACAGCATGAATTGAAACCCAGGAACTTTCCTCACAGTTAGAAGTGCATGGGCAAGAATATGTGTGTATCTGTGATCTTTTTCATGGGAAAGAAGGCAGTGAGTGAGTGAGAGGTTTGGGTAAGGATATAAGCTAGAAATTCAGAGCTATAATTTGTGGGACATCAGACACATTATGAGATTTAATTATTGTTTTTAAAGCTTTGTGAAAATGAAAAATGCTTTGTAAGCATTAAGTATAATCCTTCTGTCTCTTATATTCAAACAGGCAGTACATAGAATAGGATATTTTAATGGTATCATATTGCAATTCTGTAGTTGCGTAATTAATAATTTTCTGATTCTTTGATAATATTGGAACTTTTGTGTGCATGTTCACATACGTAAAATCTACCCTTCAACTTTTAAAAATTCCTTTACTGGATTTTCTAGCTGTTATTTACATATGTCATGGGAGAAATTTGCTATAGACTGGTGGAGACATCCTCAGTGAGTTATACAGACCACACAGCTTTACAAGTGACAGGCTTGTCAGTATCATTTAAAGTTGGGCAGTATCTAGGACATGAAATATAATAAATAAACGAATAAATAGTGTGAGTTTTTATATTAGCATAGGCTAATGTATGTATGCCATCAGTGTTATTTCTAATAGAAGAGGAGCGTAATCTTCAAATTTTCTCAGCAAAATGTAAAGCTGCGTGTGCTACACAAGAGACCTCACTTTTAATGGAAGAATTTTATGATCTGTTCATTAAGGTTCTTAATAAACTAATTTCACAGGAGCCTCAACCCACTGCTTATTCAGTGCTTCTTTACCCACATCTTACGTGCCTCTAATGGATTCAGAAAGGGGAACAATGGTGGTTTTACTTACAGCCTAAGGGATTTCAGTCACAGCATAGTTCTTGGTCATTTAAGTTAATAAAAAATGAGATTTTCCAATATGCATTTAAGTTCCACTAATAATCTTTTAGGGAAAAAATGGGAAAGAGAAAGCATGTGGAGCCAGAGAAATGTGTTAGAGGAAGATTATTGTAGCCTGAGTCCTTTCTGAAAAACTGAAAGAGGAGAGCGCTTATCTACTTGAAGAAATATGTGATAAACATTCAAGTTAAATTTTAATCAGTTATCATTTGCTAACTCAATAATCACAAAACTGATTTCCAGTTCCTAGCAGTGATAAAAAATTGCAAATCTACCCATAATGAGACCCTGTAAAAGCCTTCAAAAAGCTAATCAGAAGGAATTTATGTAAAACTAGCAAGGTGCCTGTATTCTACCTTGATTTCAAGAACAAATAAAATTATTCATCCTAGCTAGGGGCTAACGTTTCAATACCATTTGGAGAGATGGTATATTTTTTACTATTTCTGTAGAGTAGAAGATGTACTAATTACAGTTAGATGGAAGGTTTGAATGTTGCCAAATACCCAGTAAGAGGGAAGAAATAGGCATTCTTACATCTATGCGGTATTTCACTTACTAAACGTAGCATTAAGGATTTTAGCTAATTCTCTGTCTTCAGTGGACAGAGTCTCTGTCTATCTCTCTCTCTGTCTTCCTTCATCCATTTTTGTGAGGAAATGGAACCAATCTAAACATCATTAGACCAGGTTTGTTGATCAGCTTTTAGAAAGTTATCTCATCATGGACTCCAAAGCGAGGTGCACCCTGAGATACTAGTGGAAGAACTCCTTGGTATATTTGAGTTATTTTGCCAGCTGTCTGTATGTAGGTGGGTGCCAATAAAGTACAAGAATAGTCATGTGTCAAATGATGGCTGGCCTTGCTTGTGACAAGCATGATCAAGATGATGGTCAAGATGATGGACAGGTCTGCCAAGAGCCTAGATACAATTTCCTTGGAGTTCTCCCTGGAGCGACCATCAAAACTATGATCTTGAATAAAACATTCTCTGTTCACCCACTGTTTTGTTTTTGCATCTTCGTCTAAATGGGGAAGATTCTGTCTGGTTCTGACTGAAACCTCCATGCTACCCTAAAGCCTCTCGTGTGGGGGTGTTCAAGTTTTTCCACATGTGCTGGCAGTGTGCAGCCTGGTTCTGTATGAAAACCATTTTAAGAAGACAAAGTTATGCATATCCATTCATATTCCGAGTTTTGTCCTGAAGTTATTAAGGGAATTTAACAGGGACTTAAATAAGAGAAGTACTCCAGTCTATTATGTTTTCTTGTGCCTTTTAATTAAGTAATTCTGGTAAAGTGGCATGTTCTACTTAGAGAGAAACACACCTTCTTTCCAGCCAGTCCAGAACAGCGCGTTGTTCAATTAGAGTTAGATGCACTTGAAAAAGTACTTAGTCATGGAGGAAGGATACTTGGAAAAAAGGTAGGATTGCGTTGTCACACTGGAAAAATTCCCGCAAGGAAATGAGTCATTAAGTTATTCTAGTGTTTGGCACAATCGTCATTGTGGGTGAGAGGGGATTGTCTGTACCTGTGAGTTGGTACAAATGTTTGAGTTTCAGGTAATGACTGGACACTGAATCTGTTGTGAGTAACTCAAGAATGCGAAAGTATGGATTTGCATGCTTCAAATAGGTAACAGTGATCAAAGTAGCACTTTGGTGATGGGGTTAAAAAAAATAATCCCTATAGGTAACAAGTTAATTTGTTCAGCTCGTATGAATGATTGCTTCCAAGTTTTATTGGATGGCAAGCACTCATTGGAGATTTGGCCATGTTGGTACAGAGTCACAGTAGATGGGCCACCTCTAACAACTTCACCAGCAAGTTAATGATAGTAGATGTTACAATGTGTAGTAGGTGTTCTGCTGGTGGTTGTTTCTGGAGACGTCCACAGCTGTGCATTATTTACTGTAAAATTTTTACTTTTTATTTACAGTATTTTTGTTCTCTCACCGATAGTATGTTATAATTCTTAAATTGGTTTGTGTTCTTCCTATGCAATTTGCAGGTGTTCTCATACCTGTGAGGGATGTTGATAAATTTTTTCGGAGGTCACAATGAATCCCTAACTAACTAGTCTATTGAAGACTGATTGCTGAGAGGTTTTCTTAAAAAAGAAGTCTCTTTACAGGTCCCGAGTAGAATTGGAGTTAGCATAAATATCCTTTGAATCAAATTGATCTTAGATACTGCCATGTATGTGGATGTAACCAGAGAAATAAGTTATCAGATAAGAGATATCTGATGCAGATGACAGTAAGAAATTTCAGAAGTCTACATGGATAAATATCTAAACATTTAAAAACCCACTCTCTGGTGATCAGAATTCCATACTTTCTCTAAGAAGTTTAATTAAGGACATTTTGTAAACTAGTAGTTTTGCCAGTGGCTTAAAAGAATTGGGTTGTTTTTTTAGGTGGTTTTATTTTTCTTGCCTTTTTCTAATTTGTTTTTCCATCTCCGTAAAACACTCTGTAGGTACCTAATCAGGTTATGCAGATGCTTCATTTATTGAAGTTTGAAAAGTGCTCTAGTTATAAAGTTTGTTTCAGTAGCAGTGGTTCAAAGTATAATCTATTCCATTTTTATAAACTTTAGGAAAACAGCGTTATTAAGTGTTCCAGTCACACAATAATATTTTAAAATGTATTATCAAATACATAATTTATTTATTGAAAACATGTAAGTTATAAGCTAAAGAGCCCTATCAGGTAACCTAGAAAAAATATTGCTATGGGAAAAGTTGATTGGTAGCATTCTTATTTCTCATCACATTGTTTTGTATGTTGACTGTCTTGCAGCCTCTTTCATTTTGGTCAGGATAAAACTTAAGGGAGATATTTTAAGCAAAATTTTGGCTTCTTTTCTATTAACTGTGTTGGGTTTTTTTCCTATTGCATAGAATCAGAGAATGGTTTGGGTTGGAAGGGACGTCTAAAGATTATCCCCCTGTCAGGGACATCTTTCACTAGACCAGGTTGCTCAAAGCCCTGTCCAACCCTTGAACACTCCAGGGATGGAGCATCCACAGTTTCTCTGGGCAACCTGTTCCAGTGCCTCAGCCCCCTCAGTGTAAAAAAATTCTTCCTTATAGCTTATCTAAATGTACCCTCTTTTAGTTTAAAACCATTACCCCTTGTCCTGTCACTGCAGGCCCTGGTAAAAAGTCTGTCTCCATCTTTCTTATAAGCCCCCTTTAATTATTGAAAGGCTGCAATAAGGTCTCCCTGGACCCTTCTCTTCTCCAGGCTCAACAACCCCAACTCGAGAGGTGTTGAATCCCTCTGGTCATTTTTGTGGCCCTCCTCTGGACCCGCTGCAACAGGTCCATATCTTTTCTGGGGTGCTGAGGGCTCCAGAGCTGGAGGTCTCACCAGAGCAGAGGGGCAGAGTCACCTCCCTCGACCTGCTGGCCATGCTTCTTTTGATGCAGCCCAGGGTTACGATTTGCTTTGTGGGCTGCAAGTGCACATTGCCGGCTCACGTCCAATTTTTCATCCACCACTGTCCCAAAGTCGTTCTCTGCAGGGCTGCTCTCAGTCCATTCATTGCTGGTTGTGTGGTTGCTATATTCACAGTTGTGTTTTGTGGGAAACAAGGAATGATTTTTAACACTGGGTGGTTTTTCTCATTTTTCTTTTTTAACTCTCTTTCAGAATTCCCCACTCTACCAATATCTGCAGGATTTGGGACACACAGATTTTGAAGTATGTTCATCTGTGTCGCACAAGGCAGAGCAATGTGCAGCAGCGGAAAGCCAAAAAGAGCGGACTGTGCATGCTGCCCAGAAAGTGAGCACTCCTGAGTATTTATCTTCTCAAGAGAGAACCGCATTACTTCAGAAATAGGCAAAATCAGAGGAGATAAACATAAATCTCTTACTGCATTAAAAAAAAAAAAAGGAAAGACAAAACCAAACAAACAAAAAGAACCCCACCAATCGTCATATCTTGTCTGCAAATGTGTTTGGAAACGCATGGTTTACCAGCATAGTTTGAAGTGTTTCTTTGCACTTATGTAAGCTTGGGAAGCAAGAGACTTTGACAGTGATTTTTTGAGTGTTGTAAATTATCTTATTTACTGGATATTATTATGGTAGCTTAAAATGACTTTCTGGGAACAAAACCTGTAATTTTCTGGAACAGAATATTTATAGTTCCCAGCCCTTCTCAGGCATTCAGTTGCTAAATATTACTTACTCTGTGACAAAACATATTAAGAAGGAGGATTTCTGGGAAGTATGAATACAATAACCAATCTGAATGAGATAGTAGAACTGTGCTTAGGTTATGGCAATTTTCTAACAGTAACAGCTGACAGGGATCATCGACTGATTAGCTCAGATTTTTTATTTCTGTATTGTTTTAAGTAAAGGCTTGTAGATTTTTTAAAAACATTTTGGTATTAAAATTATGCTTGAGAATTTGGCCATTTCATACCTACTGTGGCCTACATATTTTTCGTTTTCCTTATTAAAAATGAAT
The DNA here is from genome assembly GCF_000708025.1 of Charadrius vociferus. Taxonomy (NCBI): domain Eukaryota; kingdom Metazoa; phylum Chordata; class Aves; order Charadriiformes; family Charadriidae; genus Charadrius; species Charadrius vociferus. Next base: position 2,220,094 of record NW_009647830.1, on the reverse strand, counting down.
GGTATTTTACTCTTATTGGTAGTGTATAGGCCTTGTGACCCAGATGCGAAGCTGTAGTGTGGGTAAGGAAATTCCTCTTTTGACGCACCTAATGGAGGAATCTCTGTGCAACAAGCGTCTTGAAAATTCCGTAATCAATCTGTCTTCTCCTTAGCACTTCTATGGAGCATGCAAAGAGCAGTTATTTTCTGCCTACCTCTTTCACTTCCACAGTGGAGAGTTCAGTTTTCAGTGGACATGCTCTAGCTATGTGCTAAGCCAGGAGGAAAAAGAGGCCTCCATGCAGACTTCTCTGTTCTTACCACTGCAGGCTGAGGTGGGCAGCGCCTCACAGGTAAGAACCCAAACCAAGCAAGGGTTGATGCATTGCCTCTGAAGAAATACCATTTCTTTCTCCTCTCTCCCCAGTATTTACAGTAGCTTCCACCTTTGTGCCTCTTAGATGATCTGATTCTTGACCACTGTGGCTTTTAACCTTCCACTGGAGCTCAGTTTTCCTGTTGTGCATTCCTATTTTATACCTCTTCAGCTATCTTCAAATCAGTTCACAACCCCTTCCCTCTGATTTGTAAGCTCTGCTGCTTCTGTGCTCCACAATGTTCCATCCTCCCAATTAGCTGGCAGGGAACTGGGGAGAGCATCCTACTTTTTTCAAACACAGGCAATATGATATGAGTGGCCCTGAGATCTCCAGAAGGTCTCCCTCCAGATTGTGGTGGATGGGAGATCATATGGCAAATGAGGAGAGCTGGTGCTTTTCTTAGGATCTTTTCTCAAATAATGTCATCTTGACGTATATCCACTATTCAATTCTCAAGATGTTTCAAGGAATTAGCCAAGTAAAAGTCACAATTAGTTAGGCTTTATTTCAACAAAGTTTTTCAGTTTTGTATGTGTCCCTTTTGTTCCTCCTTTGTTTTAAGTCAGAACTATTTTTTTCTCCTGGGATTTTTAATCTATTCTGCTCTGTGTAGGATCTTAGGTGGGGTAGGATTTGGAAGTGTGTGAATTGATGTGGATAACATCAGTTAGGTTTTTTCTGATCTGGGGGAAGAATGTGAGGAGTTTATATAGACGATATAAACTTCCTCACACACTCGTCAGTCTGTTTGACAGGGTAATAAAACACAAAACATTTTGCTTTGGTCTTCAAGAAGACTCTTGGAGTCTTTCTTCATGGATAGATGGGTCATATTTTGTGTTTATCTGTTGGGCAGGCGCACTGCACGCTTCACTTTACAGCCTCGATCCCCAGTTTCTGAGACTTGTAGTCCTATGGAAGTGGGCTGTGTCTCCCTTCTCTCATGCCCCCCTTCCTGAGGGGCAGGAAGTACGGTTGTGTGCCCAGCACATGGATTAGACGGAGCCTGTAAAACATAATCATACTATAACAAGAATCCCTAAGTTTAGCACTGTTAGCCATGTTCTTGCAGACTTTACAGCTTCCCAAAGAGTACGATAATCATCTAGAAAAAACTTACAAAGGAGCTTCATACAGAACTCCAGTCTCGTGCTGAGGATTTGTGAGCACAGAAAAGATTAACTGAGGGGAAGAGGAGAAGTGATTCTTGCAGTGTCTCCATGCTTCCTTGGCTGGTTTCTCCAATGTAAGATTATTTTAAATTTAATGAATAAATTGATTTCTAGTTTCTGTTGATGTATATAGATACTGCATTTTTAATAATGATTGCTTCTATCAGTGGTCATAAGGCAAGGTTGAATTTAATTCAGGGTTTAAGTCACAGATTTTTATACTTTAATTTAAACTACCTTCAAAAGTATTCATGGAAATATTAGGTCCACTACGCTTACTTTTCAGAATTGTCCGCTGGCACTCCCCATAACCCTCAAAAAACCACCTGAAAATATGTTTTCCCTTTAAAGCTATTGGCAGTTTTGTGGTACATTTATATTGAAGATACCTGTTCTGGCTTAGTGCAGGAAAACTTTAATTAAGCCACTGTTAATTGAAAATTAGTGTAGCATATTTCATTGGCTGATTATCTGTTCATTAGTGTGAAGTAATGTGTGGACTATCACTTGTTAGCTGCATTACTTTATTTTGCATAATTACTTTTGTGGAAGTCAGTAAAGCAGTATGATGCTGTATTCATGTATATGATTTCCACCAAATTTAATACAAAAGTGCTATGGGGTTAAGATCATCAAAAGTATTAAGATATACTGCTTTTAAAATTCCCTTTTTTTTCCCTCCCTTCCCCTCAAGCATTTTACAGTTAATTTTATTGTGTTGGGAGCAAGTCCTCCAGTATTGTGTCAGATGTAGAAGAAATTCATCATGGTTTGCCTTGCAACTTGAAGGGAGTGGGCGTGTGAAAGTGGGCTGTCCACTTCTTGCAAACACTGGGATGACATTCACATTGTCTCATCTCTGTCTAGACAAGGGTACGTGGTGGAAATGAGGAAGAAACCTGTGTTTAATTTCTATTGATAAAATGTCATTGGTTCTTCCTGCTTCTGTTCCAGTACCGGTTTAGGAACATTAACACTTTTCTTTTGTAATCTGGTGTCAGAAGAACTGTTTTTGTCATTTGATTTCTGTGTCCCATTTTGGTAGAATGTCTCAAAAGGAAAGAGAATGAGGGAGAGGTAGCTGGCCACACATTTAAAGAAGTAGACTGGATTTAGGAGGATCTGAGGCTTTGTTGCAACTTTTGTATGACATACAGGCAAATAATTTCCATTACCATCCAATCATTTCCTCATTTTTACATGGGACTATTATTACTTCCCTTCTCTCAGCCTTTGCTGGCCTAGTCTACTGAAATTATAAAATATCTGGGAAATGAATGATTTCTGAGTTCTGAATATGTACCTACCCACAGTCCTAATATAAAATGATCATAGTTGAGGCTTAGTGTAATGCAAAATGTAGTCACAGAGAGTAAATGATGTTCCATGCTGAGTGATGCTTAGTATGTGTGTATCGTTTTCTGTTTGTTCTGAAAAGCAAGCTTACAAATTCCTTAAACAATTTATTAAAATAAAAATAGAAAAGCTGCAGTATTGCTTTGTCTTTGAGTTGAAATTGTTTACTCCTCTTGGATTCAGTCAAGTAGGACCCCCGTGCAGATACAGTCCGGTGATGTGTAGCAAGTTTTTGGCAAGGCCAAGATCTAGTTTAGAATCTTCAGGGAGTGAAAAAATAAATCTGGAAAAAAAAGAGGTTCCTAGTGACTGATACAAACATCACTGCTGTGTCTTGCCAAGCAGAGCATATGGTTTAGGCTTAATGAAAGGCAGGAGCATTGGTTGAATTTGAAGCACATCCTAAATAGTTTTTTGCGTGTGTTTTTGGTGTGTTTTTTAAATTGGAGCATGGTCTTAATGAACATTGAGCTGAAAAGCTGAAAAGGTGCTTCAAGGTTGTGTTCTGAGGGCTGATGAAATGCCAAGCTTCCATCTGAGGGAGATGTGATTTCGCACAGTAATTATAGGTGCAGCGTTCCTGGCTATACCAATCTCTGGAGAAAGTTACAGCTAAAGTTCTGGTCTCATGATCACTTGATACTCAAAAGCACTGTTTACAAGAGCTCCTAGACCTGTTTTCTGGAATTAAATCCTATTTGGGTAATCCTGCTTGATCTTTAAAGAATATATTTCTTCTCATTTACATTTTTCCTTTCTCACTCACTTTCCCAGACTGCTGTGCATATCTGAATGTTTAAATTGATTATACTGTCACACCTTATCCCATCTTAGATGTGATAATATTTCATCACTAGAACACAGCAGGTGCTGGAGGCAGCTGCTGAGGATTGTGTTGTGGCTAGCCCTCAGTACCTGTGCAGGTGACCTGATGGGAAAAGGCAGAGGGACAAGTCCTTTGCCTTTGTCTAGGGCTCCCACCCACTTAATGCTGGCTCTGGTTAGCTGGGAGGTATTTAATATGTAGCATTATCTTCTTTCTGAAGTGCACAGAATTGAAAGGTGCCAATGTGAATGATGATATTTTAGATACCTGCTAGTTCGCCATTTCAGGTTCATCCTGTACAAAAGAGAAATAGTCCTTAGAATTTTATTTCAGATTCAAATGAATGTACCTAAAATGTTCATGTCCTATGCTATTTTTTTAAGAAAATGCTAGGATTTATACATCTTTGTTATTCAGTTTACAGGGTCTTTGACTAAGTGATGTTATAAAGTTGTAAGAATACTCCAGAAGCATTGGCAACATGACCTGACTTGTGTGTTGATGAAAGTTGTTTTACTTGTCAGTAACACTCCCAATGGGCATGCAAACTGTGAGAGACTGTTCCAAGGATCTGAATAATTTAATGTGTTACTGTACTTTACTGGGTCACAGCCCAAGACAGTGGGTTGTCTTGTTTTGTGTTTTCAGGCACTGACATGCCTGTTGAGTGTTTATGCAAGCTCAGATTTTTATTTTTAAACTAAAACACAGAAAATAAACCAAAAGATTACTTACATAGAACACTAGTATGCGGGCTTTTTTCAGTAGTTCCACGGTCTAGTTTAGTCAGCTGGTAGCAGTTTAAAATTATCCTTGGTGTAAATTTAAATGTTCATGATAAAAACCTGAGGACTTATGAAGGCTAAGCAGTTGAAAATTGTAGGCTCCAAGAGGCATAATTTTAAATAGTAAACGGACATGTCTTTCTCTATTCTGCTTATGAAGTACTGGGAAAAGTACTTCTGAATGAAGTATCTGTCTGCAACTCAAATGCAGAGCAAGGACTTTTGTTTGGTTCATCTCAATTTTCTACAAATTGTAATAGGAAAATTTTATTTTCCACCACCTTACAAGAAACTTGGAGGATAATCTAGTGCCGCAGTTTGTGACACTTTTCTCTTCCAACTTACATCAGTGCCCTTGAGCAACATCAAAATAAAATCACTTGGATTTATTCCATAGTCGAAGAAGTGTGGATTGCTGGGATAGCTCCTCCTAATAAGCCATGATGATGTCTGTGTATCTGGAGGAGGTATCATTATGAACCCCCTATTATTCGTTTGTCTCTCCACTGACCTATAAACGCTTCCCTTTGGTGTAGGTCTGCAATTCTAACTGTACACAGAAAGATGAGGCATAAGTAAAGAAAAACTTGAGTTAGGTTATCAAAGTAAGTTATTTCAAAAATTGTTCTGTGAAGCATAAGGGCTTTAGGGTGGCAATTTCTGATGTTACTCAGAGCCTTTCTGTCCTGGCTTGCTGCTTCAAACTTGTGTCATGCTGCTTTTCTGAGGGCTGTCTGTCCAATCGCAGGGCTAACTGCAAAGCTCCAAGCTCCTATTGCTTGGGTTTATTCTTCTATTTCCCACCTTATAGTTGGGGGGGAACCAAGAGGGAGAAACGGAAGAAGCTGGTTTAACGCAGACACCCTTTATACATTGGGCTATTATAATCCGTTAGGGGGCTTTTTAGTATTTTGAAACAGTATGCCACAAAATGTAAGTGCCCCACAATTAATTTTTTTTGGCATGCATTTCATTGGATTGTATTACATGTCAGCAGTCTGAATATTAAGAGGTAGGGCCTCAGAATTGAAATACATGTAAGTAAATATTTTGAAAAATACTTCCTGTCAACTCAGTCTGAGGAAATTAGATATACAGTGTGTGTCAAAAACTCTTTCTTTTTTCTTTCATTGAATGGCTGCAGAGTGAAGCAAAATCATGCATCTCTTTAATTACAATCTTTCATGCATGGTACTTTAGGAAGATACATGGGTGAAATGTGTGATGACCGAGAAGGAGTCCCTCTAATTAGTAGCGTTTGAAGTTGTGTTTAGAGCTCAGATGAAAGAGTGGGTTTAGGTTGCGTGGGAAGCAGCATGGAGAGAAAGTACCTGGTAGCACGAGCTGGTTGGGACAGGGAGTTTCTGGGACGGTTCCTCTTCCTGCAGTCACTCTTCCCTGTCTCTGTTCACAGCTCCTCCAGGGCCTTGTCCTCAAGCTGCAGTGGTCTGCCAAGGAGAGGATATTCCTCTCCGGGTCTTTTACTTTTCTTCAGTCCCTGTCAGCCATTTAACTTCACTGCTTTTTTTATCCTCAAGGAGAGAGTCTTTCATATCAATGCAGTAGCTGCCAACTTGAGATCAAACTAATTCTAGCTGTAGTTATTTTTAACAGTACAACATAACAATCCATTATGCTCCAAATAGGTGGGGTTACTGAAAGCTTTATTTCACGCTCTTGTGTACAGGCAAACTGACGGGAAGCAGATGTTCTCTTAACATACTCTGAAGTTAGGCCAGACACAGTAAGCGAAACTTCCTTACAGGTACTTGGGTCTGAGTTAACAAGAAAAGCAAATGCCAAAATAAAGGAATTGTCTGTTGTTATTTATTTTTTGCTTTGTTTTTTTTTTTATTTTAATTGGAATAATTTCTGTCCTCTTCAGCAAGGCATCCTGTCAAAACTAGTTGAGTTCTTTAGAAGTTGGTTTCCTTTTCCACAATATAAGAAAAACGATGACATACTTCACCGACTGGTAAGTGACCACTTATGTTTTTTCCCATTTTCTTTCCTAATCCACAAGTCTTCCTCTCCTCTGTACCTCATCCTCTGAGCACCATCTTTGGTCTGTACTGTTGGTTTTGGCTCTAAGAGCTTTGCTTTTTCCTCGGATTATATTGATTCTGGTTTTCAGAGTTAGCGTGCCAAGCACACCAGGCACACAAGAACAGGAAAAACATCAGTTGCCAGTTTGAAGATATTAAAAATGTGGAAGAGAAATTAAAATAAAATGTGTGAGAAATTCAAGAAATTATTGAAAGCTGAAAGGAGTTAACCTACAGTGTAGCTACCCCATTTGGTGGAAGGCAGTGTGGCGACTGACTGAAAAAGTCCATACGTTGCAGGCTGGCACCTTACAGACACAGCTGAAGACAGAGGGCTCTAGAGCTTTATCCAAGTCTTGCTTCACCCTCTGTTTCAGCTTGTCAGCTCAGGCATAGCACAAACACAGTGCAGCTGTACTACTCAGGGACCCATCCTGGCCTATTTGTTTCTTCACTGCTCTCCACAGTGCTTCTGCATTCGGGAAGAGTGAAGCAAAGTAAGGCGCCTCTGTTACAATGCTTCAGAACAGTGTTACGCATTAAGAGCAGAGGACATCTGTGTAGCAGTCTGGCCGTAGGGAGAGGCAAGAACAGTTCTCTGCGCTGCCTATGTGCTCTCATCTCTGCGGTTCAGAAGCAGGTTGGGTGTCCATCTGCCTCACTAGAAGTTGTATTCTCCTACCTCTGGAGCCTGCAGGAACTTCTAGGGCCCAAGTCAGCCTGTGTGGGGCAGACCTGAAGGGTCTTATGTTCCTAGTCTGGCTTGCAAATGTCACATTAGTCACACTGTTCCAGAACCTAAAAGTTACAATTTTTGATTTATTTTTTTCTACTATAATATAGGGATGATGTCTTCAAATGTGGCTTCAAAACAAAACAAAAGTTGAGCAACATGAGAAGTTAGGGGTTTCCATTTCTCAGAGAGTTCTATTGAGTCTAACTGCTATCTCTTCTTCCTTATCTCAAGCAGACAAAATTTCCTCTGAAACCTCCCATTTGTGATCTTTGGTTGTCTCTTTTCTTCCTCCCTCTTCCCTTATGAATCAAAGCTATTATCTTCACAGCCTTATTTAACCTTACTTTCTTGAGATGGATACACAACCAAACAATATGGAAAACATGTTTCTCCTGCTGCATGCTACAGGGTACTGACATGACAGAGGATGCGTCGGAGGAGGGCAGAGTTTCCTCTTACACACAGTCCTGAAACAAATGTTTTCCATTAAAAGCAGAATGCAAGTTATTGTGGGTGACAACAATGTATGGAATTATACTTTTGACTAGCTATCTTATGGTTTCATAAATAATCTTCTGTTAATGACAGAACTAAACAGAGTCTGTACTGTGAAATGTCAAACTTCTGTTAACAGGTTCTGTTAGAGGGTGTTGCAGAATTATTCTCCTTTCCATCCTGTAATCTTGCTACATACAAAGATGCACATGTTCAGTGTTTATTTGGTTTTGTTATGAGATTCTTAACCTGAAGAGATTCATGTTATGAGATTCTTAACTTGAAGGTTTGTAATTATAATTTGGTGCCGTATGCAAAATAAAATTTCAAGGGGCTTCTCTGATGGATATATTTGTCTTCAAG
>NW_009647830.1:2185726-2211888 GCF_000708025.1 Charadrius vociferus | reverse complement strand
TCCATGGGTAAGTTACTCCCTGAAGTTTGTCTGGAGTTCAGCAAGTGTGAGGTCTTCAGTGTCCCATGCAGTTTCATGTTTGGATCGAGTTCCCTTGGGAAAGGCCACAGAATCCGGCAGGAGAGGACTTCACTGCCTTGGCTGGGGGCTTGAGTCCAGTGCATTGACCCTATTATTAAATGCCCACAGGTGACTTTTTGTTGACTAATTTGTAATATTGCTCTTTCTAATTTTTGTTTGTTTGTTAATGACATAAATTATGTAATGACATTTAAAAAAAAGAGTGTTTGCTGTTTTATTGAAGATCTTCTAATAGATATAGTACCTCTCTGATTCTTATGCAAATATACTGGCATAATCTGTGGCATGTTTCCAGATATTGTTACTATCTAGGTCAGATCACAAAGTCAGTGTGACGCACCCTGCAAGTCTGAACTGTTAGGTTATATGTGAGGTTTTAAAGTTAAGCAAGTTTAATAAAAATAAAGTAACTACTTGTGATATATCTGAAATATTCATGTAGTCTTTGGAAACAGATTGTTGTCAGTAAAATGTAGAGCGTCTGGGTGTTTTCCTTGTTCTGCTAACTTAATTTTAAGAATGTGCATATTCTTTACTAATGCCTGTTTTTTCTCCTGCCTGTTTGTGGTAAGGATGTTGGATTTCGATTTGACACGCTCCGTACCATCCTGCAACAGGAAGTTCTGCTGCAGGAGGATGTGGAACTGATTGAGTTCCTTGACCCCAGTATCCTGTCTGCAGGGCAGTGTAAGCAACAGGAAAACAGACAGCTTCCAACGCTACGCTCCCTAGCAACTCCTAATATTTGGTATTGTACAGAGAATATCTACCACTATATTCACTGAGAAATAAGCAAAAAATATATTGTGTGTTCTTTGCGTAAACTGCAGCAATCAAATAACTACTTTTTTTCTCAGGTCTTTGAGTCTTTGGTCCACTAGCCCCCTAATTTTCCCATAAGCATGTTTTTTTCCTCGGGCATTTTATTGAAAGAGTGAGTTTTAATCTGACATAGCTACATGAACCTGAATGGGTACTTCCAAACCCTAATACGTGCTATAAGGAAGACTTATAGTTGATTAATTCATTAATTTCTAAATCTATAGAATGGTGTTTTTGATAAATGAGACATGTTTGTGAAGACTGAATTGAAAAGCATTTTCTTTGCTGTGCTCTTCATAAAATATGTTGGAGGCAGTGCAATTACTTTTCAGACATAGAATACCAGCAAAACAGACTAAAAAATATTTATAAAGATGCATTCAAGTTATCAGAGGCTGGTGAAATTCACCCTAGAATACCGAAGCAGTATCCGAACAGCTGCCACTTGTGTTTGAAAAATAACAAAGATGATGAGTGTTCTGACAGAGTCACTTGCTCAGAAATGGATAGGAATCAGTAGATGAAAATACCTCATAACACAGCCCAGCACTATGTTTTCATACATACGTTAGGAAAATAGATAAAATTATTATAAAGCCACAGCAGGTTAAAAAGCCCAACTGTTTAAGTTCTAATATGTCATTATTGATGCTCTCTGTCAAGCAAGAACTTTTGAACCAGATTTTTCCAGTGGTTTGTCCCAGTCCTACCACTATTCATTGTTACTTTAACTGTTGAGATTATAAAGTACAATATAAAATTTGTGAATATTGCTCAGCTTACAGATGACACCAGGTTTGTAAGTGTTTTAGCAGAATGGAGTTCAAAAGTAGCTTGGAGAAATATTTTGAAATCAATAGAAAAATCAATAAAGACAAAAGTCTAATACTACACTTGGGAAGGAAAAATCAAATTAACAAACACAAAGTGGTGAATAATTGGCTAGGCAGTACTACTTCAGAAAAGGATCTGCACATTGTTGCACAGCATAAATTGAATGCTTCAGCAAATTATTCAAAAAATGTCAAATAGCATCCTGGTATCCTTTTTACGTGCAGGACACGGGGGTTTACTTTTGTATCTGTTTCCCTAAGCCTTGTGTTAGAATACAGCATCTGATTTTGGATACCCCACTTGGAGAGGCATATTTAATTCAGAGACAGTCCAGAGCAGAACAGCAAGAATAATGAGTTTAGAAAATGTAATCTTTTGGAAACATTAGAGTTTGCTAGGATTGTTTGGCCAAAATGGAGAAAATTGAGGTGGGGTGGAACAGTGTTATGATGTGTAGAAGGTAGATAAGAAGGTGGTGATCAGCTGTCATTTGTTCTGTTGAGAAGAGGGAAGGATATGAGGAAAAATAATGTGATTAATTTGCCGATGATTCAGACTGGGCATGAGGGAAATCTTTTGAACTCTAAGGATACTTACAAGTTGGAAGAGCTACCAAGGTGGTTTGTGGAGTCTCTATTTTCTTCTTCAGTCTGTCCGTGATGACCTGGATTAACCAGAAACTGAAAATGGACAAAGTGAGGTCTTAAATCCTTCCCAGTCTTTCTCTGTTGTGATTCTTTTTTTTGTGTGTGTGTGGAGGGGGGTTGTTGTTTTGGTGTTTTGGTGTTTTTTTTAATGTACCAAGGAAGTTGTAGACTTTGTGCCTACTCTTTTTAAAGTTAATTACCTATCTAGAGTATTTTAACCCTGCACTTTAATGAAACTATCAGTAGCCCTGAAAAGTTAACACTTGTAAAGCTTGTTGAAATATGACCACAAAACTGTTCAGAAAATAGAAACCTAGACATCATGTCTTATTTTAGAAATGGAAAAATACACCTTGTGAGTACTTCCAAAACTAAATACAGGATACACAGCTTTTAGGGGTGAAGAAAATGAATATTTTTCTTTCAAAAAATTCTGAAAAATTGAAGTTGTTATGCACCTTGAAGCCCATATCCCATCCATCTCTGTGAAGACTGTAATAATTTTGCAAAACTGCAACTACAATACTATATATGAAACAGTGTATTTTCTAGCAGTTACTTATTTTTGTTGAATTTTTCTACATGAAAATAACAGCTTTATGAAGTTTTTAAAATGTCTTTGAGAAATAACTGAACTGAGATGCTATTAACTCTTGTTCTTTAAGGATTTTCAAAAGCTGCCAAATTATTTAAAAAGATTAGTCAAGCCATCTTTATAAAAATGTGTCAAAACCTAGCGGTGTGTTGGTGTCCAAGTTCAATGAGTCAGAATCTGGAAAAAATAAAGCTGGCATTACTTGAGGGTTTTGTTACCAAAAGAAACATGCCCTTCCCTACTGTACTCTTGAACCTGGAAGTACAGATATTCCAGTTCCTACCCACCCTGGCTTATACTGCTGAGTAGTCAGGGTTTTATCTTTTTCTATTTTCTTTTTTTTTTTTTTAGTCATGTGTAAGAGAAACTGACCTTTCAAAGTGGTACATTATTCTATTACCTGTGCCATAAAAAAGCCAGATAAATGTTTCCTTAGAGTATACTCACCAAGCAATATCAGGTACATATACATCTAAATCTGCTTCTGGGAGTAGTTTTCAGTGTTTACGGCTCCCTTCAGGACCTACATAAAAGTTCCATAATAAGATGTCGTAATCTCAAATGTAACCGAAAACTTCATGATTTTCCCACTTGTTTGACCTCAGAAATCTGTGGTTGATGGTGCTTTCTCTGTTTGCAGGGATGTCTCGCTGCTGCTTGCCTTTGTAAGTGCACTGCTTATGCTTCCTTCGTGGTGGAAGGAATCGTCGTGGCTGCTCTGGGGACTAGTTCTGTTTGTCTATGCAGTCTTTCGAGTGTGGGGCACATGGAGGACAGCCAGGCTGCAAATGTCCCTGCGAAAATACTGTATCCAGCTGGAAGAAACAGTGGCAAATAGCCGAGCTTTTACTAATCTCGTGAGGAAAGCTCTACGACTCATTCAAGAGACTGAAGTAATTTCCAGAGGATTTACCCTGTGAGTCTGTATTTCGCTTTATTTAATACACAGATCCATTCAAGCCAGACATCTTCGAAAATTGTCTTGCTACACTATCTACCATAACAAGTGGAATTACTGAAAAACATAAGTGAAGCTTTTCTTTTACTTAAAATAGTATAATTACCATTCATACTAAAAGTATGAATTCTAACAACTCAGTGTTAAAACCTGCATCCTGAAGGAGAATTAAGTCTCACCAAACTTGTATGCCTTTAAAATCTCATGTGCTGCTAGCAATGAAATACATGAAGAAATTGATTTTGAACCAATTTAGTTAACTCTTTTGGGGAGTCATTTAGAGGATTGTTTGTTTGAAGGTTTTTTGTATCATATATTACCAAATCTGTGTAAATAAACTGACCTTCAAGTAATCATTCATATGTTAGAAAACAAGATTACATGAAAACCATTCTATTTTTATTTAACAAATAACAGTCTGAAGCAACGAGAACACAGCAATCAGCAAAGACCATCAAAGGTCATTTCCCACTTCAAAAAAAATTTACAATACTTTTTTTTCTTGCATACAATTGTTGAGAAGTTTAGAGTCTTAAATTACTTAAATTTACTGCTGAATTTGCCTCCTGTCCACTTAAGGGATGTGAAAGTGTTCCTGGTTATATGGCTCTTGTACCTATTTGGTAATTTTTGCTTCTTAGCTTTGTGAAAGGACATCAGAACATGTTCAGTGTATGCAATGATCCCAAAGCCAAAGGGCCCCCTTCTGTGCACTCTCATAGCCATGTATGCTCTTCCCTTGTAACAACCTATGGTTAGACATGTACCTGTGCCAGTTAGACTTAAGGTTAAAGGAGGTGGGGAACACCAATAGCTAAAATCCAGTTGACTTTCTTTCTAAAAACAATAAAAAATTGCCCTGTGTGCACCAAGAAATTGTTTGTTCGTGCCAGACCGACTACTCTGCACTCAGGCACATGTTTTTACATGCAAGCTTGAAACTGTAGACTTAACATTTTGAATTCATTTTCTAGCTTGAGATACCTTCAGTATGCTTCATTGAAAAAATGTTTCGTTCTCCCTTTGGAATGCATAAGCATGTCTTCAGTCTGCCTAGCTATGTGTTTTGCTTTGGTTTGGTTTTTGCTGAAGAAGCATATAGTTAAGCAATAGGCAGTCTTATCTTTGGTAACGGGTTCTTAAAAGAAATTATTGTTAGGGCTTGTCCAAATTACAGATGAGAAAAACATTTGGATTTTTTCCTAAGTTTAAGCAAACGAACTTGTGGTCAGTGTCTAAATTGCTGGTGTCTTGTTCTTTTACTACATATCTTAGATAACAGATTAACAAAAAACAGACTGGTCTTCAAGCTGATGCTTGATCTAATAGCCTCTTTACTTAAAATGTTGGCAAGCTTTTCAAAAGACTTTGGAGAATGGATGGAGTGGGAGAAGTCTGACTGTGCCAGCATCCTCATTGGAGCAATTGTCCAGTATGAAGAAGTCAGTGCTGTACAAGTTTTGGTTTGGTTTAGCCTGGAGGAAGTTCTAAATCCAGAGTGTCCTTTTCTGCATCCACATATGCCAGAGATGCTGATGCACAGGGCACCATGAAATCCTTTGCTTGAGATAGTGCTTTCTTTATGATCCAAAAGCCTAGCTACCCCTTTTTTCTTCCAGAATTTTGCTACAATAAACCTTAGCAGAGCAAAGCTTAGTATGTTCTCCTGTAGTAACCTTGTCAAAGTCTTAATGCCTGTTCAGAAAGAGTCCCATGGCAATGGAAATGATTGCATCTGGAAAGTTAATGAGTATCTTCTTGTGTCATTTTACATCCTTGAAGGAATGGGATTTCAATCAGGTAGCACGGCACCCTGTCCAGTGATACATATGCTGCTGTTTTACTATGGTGCTAGCTCAGCGTGGTTTGGACTGTGCGTTAATCATGTTGTGAATGGAAATATACTGAAGCTGACATTTAAGTAGTACTGAGTTCAGATTGTGGCTAGCTGTACTTAGCTAAACTCTGATATGGCAAGCCCGGGTCTGCAGCTTTGGCCTGAAGTTCCTTGTGTTCCACCACTGTTTTTTCTCCCCGTTGCATGATCCATTACTATGTTCTCATAGGCTAATTTACATATGCTTTGAAATACCTATGGGCTTGCTTTATTCTACCCTATTTGCCCCTTGTTAATTGATACTTGACTGTATCTGTAAACGTTAAATTATTCTTTATGAGGTTTTGCTCAGTTCTTCACTGGTTCACTGGTCCATGACTGTCTGGTAGTGACTGTTCTGTGTTTAACCAATTCAAGCATTGTGTTCCCTTCATTCCTGTCTCACTCAAAAAAACCACTGCAACCACTTAGAAAAGGAACTAAGAACCCCATCAGGCCTTTCTTGTATTAGCTGCTCTCAAAGGCAGCTGGATATAAGTGTTTACAGCTACTGTTGGCATTTAGGGTTTGTCAGCGTGCTACAAGCTTTGCGACGTAGAGATGCCCGAGACCTCACCAGGGTAGTTTTGATCACAGAAATTGTGTAGCCAAGGTGCTCGGCTCAGACGGAATGGCAGTATTTCTGTCTAATTGCTTCATTTCCAATTAGACAATTAAAGCCTCATCGTGGGTTGCAGCCTGGAATTTCTGCTGGCTAATGAAAGTATGTCCATTGTCTTGCATATTATAAAATGAAAACTGTAGGAATATGTAATGAAAGGCTGCAGCAATAAGCATCAAGTAGTTATTTCCTTGTCTGTCACTTAAATAATTAGCCTTTCTCCAAAATGCTCCCTTTCTACTATATTTTAAACTAGAATCAAGCTCTATAAACACATATTGGTACATATAGCATCTTTATAGAACTGCTTTCAGGTTGGAGTGCAGTAAGAGGTTTTTATTAATGTGTCTATATGAGTTTGTTAGAAGTTGAGAGCCGATTTAAAATTTGGCTTGGAAGATTAATGGAGAAATAAGTCACTGTTCTTTACAAGTAAAATGGGTTTGAAGCACTAGGAAAGAGGAAATTCACCCTTAACCTTTTTTTCTTCTTGCTATTTATGGCTGATACACAACGCTGATAACATTTTGTAAGTCCAATTAAAATACATAGAAGATAAATGGAACATTAGGACATTCGGGATATGGCACGTCTGGCACATAGACATTTGTAGCAAGTTATATTAATTTTAGATTACTGGAATAAAGAAGAATTATTTTGCAAAAAACACTGAAACAAGCCTTCCCAGAAGGAAAGCAAATTGTTTTGCTGAATACTGGCAGTTCATGCTGGGTATGAGTTGTGCTATATTTGTTCTGTATGGGAGCTGGAAATCCTTCCATTGCTGTAGCAAATCTCTCTCTCTTTTTTACGGTAGAAGAATTTTGCTCCTTTTCTTTGAGCCTGCTTCTGACAATTCACCCAGGGCTCGAAGCTACAAACTGCTGTGAGAATTTATCCATAAACACTCCCAGTTGTTACTTTCAAAAGCTAAGGAAACATTAGAGATTGGCATGTACTATATTACATGCTGTGTTCCCTACTGAAATGTATGGCAAGACTAGCGTTTTAAATTTATGTTTAGAAATGGAAAGTAACAGAGTTTGTTTTTATTTTATACAGATTTTAAAGTACTTTATGAGTTGTTATACAAAGCATTTTAATATTACTCATATAATTTAATATGGTAAGCAGTTATTTTAATATGGTATTTTAGCTAGCGTATTCAGTATACTGCTATTTGGCATGAGTCTCCTCGTGTTAACCATATTTTATGTACTGGTATGTGTCCAGCCTTGCTTACTGGGTGGGCTGCATTGCTCTTCATATTCGACAGTGGAGGCAGTGAGCTATTTCACGTCCTCATCAATGTGCAGCATGACCCAGCTAAGCGCATGCAGTAGGACTGACGTTTTTCTAGCAGGATCAGGTCTGCTGGTTTAGTCAGCTCTTCTGTTGGATGAAAGTGGGCTAGAGAGGTGGTTAGCAATGCAGCAACCCACCCCAGTCTTGCCAGGTACTGATAGTGACTTCTGACATGAAATCGCCTCCTCAGCGTGCCCTGGGAAGGGCGGGAGCAGAAGCAGGCTCCCAGTACCCAAACAATTCATCGTCCAGTTGTCTGCAGTATGTTCATTCTTGAGTTGTTTCTAGTAGAAGTAGTCCAAGCAAGTAGAATGGATGAACTGTCCACCTAGGCTATTTTCATTGTTTGTCATAGGTTTGTCATCAGACTGTATATGAATAGATATAATTGGATGTTAGTATTTTTTTTTACTTTTCTACAGCTTAACGTTACACAGACATATTTAACATTCACCCAGTTCACAATTCAGCTTATTTCCAGATGAGGCAGTTTCTTACAGTTCTAAAGCCATTCTGAAGTATATTTGTCCTGGTTCCGGCAGGTATGGGGTAATTTTCCCCCGGAGCCGGCAGGGGGCAGGTATTCCATCCCACCTGAGCCATGCCCGGGCTATAAGAGGCGGTAGCCGGGGCGAGGAGAGCAGTCGCCACTTGGGAGTGGGCTGCGGCGGTACTGTAATTGAGTCTTCATATCCCTTTATCGGTGTTATTGTTTTGTTTTCATCTTCCCTTTTGCTGTTCTGTTAAATTGCACTATTTTAACCCACGAGTTTTGCCCTGTCGATTTTTTTTTCCCCACGGCTGTGGGAGTGGAGCGAGCGGCTGCGTGGCTCTTTATTGCTGGCTGAAGCCAAACCACGACAATATTCTAATAGGCAAAGGGCACAGTTTCTTTTAAATAGTATATCTGGAAACCAAAATATATTTCCAAATATGCTTTTATGGTTGCATACATTTCATGTGTTTATCTGTCAGACTCCCACAAACACAGCTGTCATTCATTACATGACTGATAAAATCTTAGTCACCACTCAGTTTATTTCTGTTGAGCTAGGGAAGGCTCTGCATGGAAAAAGTTGAAAGAATATAGTGTTTTGCATGAAAAACAATATGTAGTAGCACATTGTTCCTGTACAAATTATTTAAAAACAAATTTGCATATAAAGAGGTATATGTTAAATATCTGTGTGTTAACTTCTAAAGCTTACAGTGGGCTTGTGTTGTATCAGAGATAATGTTATGACCTGTCTACCCTTAGTGTATCATTTTGGAAAACTTTGGAGAAAACAAATGTCCTCAGAAGTTTGCTACGGCTCAGATGAGAGTAGAATCAGGCTGTCTACTGTGGAATCCTGGCTGCTTATCGAAAATTTTGATTAAATATATCACTGATATGATGACTTCTTTTTTTTTTCCTCTTATAGTTACTGAGTGGTTTAAAAAAGTTTTCTAAGTAATGGAATAAGAAATCTGATGTACTGTCTTTTAAAAATACTTTAGGACATCTGTACAGTTGTATCACATTTTACTTTTCAAGTTTGCTTGACAGGGTCAGTGCTGCTTGCCCATTTAATAAAGCTGGACAGCATCCTAGTCAGCATCTTATTGGTCTCCGGAAAGCCGTTTATCGATCTGTCAGAGCCAACTTCCGAGCTTCAAGACTGGCTACTCTATACATGCTGAAGCAATATCCTTTTTGTAAAAACGAGTTCAGATACTCCATGTTGCCTACCTGTAGTTGTGCCAATGCTTAGAGTTAGCATGTCTAGAAACATAAAATATCTAATTACACATCTAAAGAAGATAAAGAGAAGGTAGCATAGTAAATCAGGGCTTATGCTTGGTTAAGAATATTCTTAACATTTTTGTCTTTCTGTGTACTGTGCAGTGTAGGATAAGATTCTGTGCACTGAAAACATTGTCCCAGTTACTGACACCCACGCCTTTGGTGTAAGTACTGATAATGTGTTTTAGAGTCCTTCAGCATTTTGTTGTATCGTTCCTCTTAGCCGTCCTTTTCTTTTGCACCAAAACTTCCTTTCTTCTGAACAATATGGCCTTTCACTTGACATCCCTGTGTTCAAAGGTAAGATGATTTCCTGTTTCAGACAAGCTGGGTGAAACTCTAATTACATTAATTAGCCAAAAGGCACATTTTAGAGCAAGGAGTTTCTACTCTCAATCAAAGCAGAACACTTTGTTCAGATTTCATTTTGTGAAGTGTCATATGTATTTCTTCAGTGAATTGTATACTTTCTTTAATGGCATTAGCATTTCAAGGGTTTTTTTTCTATTTTTGTTCTACTTACTGTACCATATAGGAAATAGCAATGTCTTCACCCTGTATTATAGCAAAAAATAACACAGATATGTTCGTGATCTGAAAAAAACACATGCAGGGAAACAAAAGCTGATGGTAACGTGAGTGTTGAAAATCTGACATGACAAATTACTTGTTTTGTCTTCCTGGAACATAATATTTGACGAATATATCTTGCCTGGCAAACGGATGGATACATCGAGTGATGACGTGTACACACACAGAGGCACACACAGAGCTACCAGCACATGCATTCACTTTGAAGAAGATGAGCATTTATTTACACAATAATTACTTGTGTGGGCGTAGGCATCCTCGTTCTGCTCTCAAGACTTCACTCTTAGCTCTGAGGAATAAGGTGTATTTGCTATGTAAAGAACGAAAATAATACTCTGACTGGTTCAGACATGTTGATAAGAGCAACTGATACCTAGCTTGGAAATAATAAAAAATCAGTTCTAAGAACATGGGAAGAGCTGAAAATGGGATCCATTAACATGGCCTTCCCAAATATTCTCCAGCATGAAGAAAGAAAGTCCAGCAGTGGTTATGACAGGTGTGTAGATTGTTGCTGTGGTTCAAGGAATATTGGTGCATATTAAATCGTCCACTAGTTTGGTAACTACTAAACTTATGGCATGGCTTTTAAATTAAGGATTGGGAGAGAAGAAAGTTTTGTTTACTTTGGATAATTTGACATTTATATCAGTCTTTGAAAGTTTTTTTTAAGACGGAAGTTCCGTTATACCAAATTATCATGGACATATCACAGTACGAAGGGCCAGCAGAAATAAATAGCCAAAAATAGCATGTGTATAGGTTCTTGAAAAATGGAGAGAGAAGCATTACA
The DNA here is from genome assembly GCF_000708025.1 of Charadrius vociferus. Taxonomy (NCBI): domain Eukaryota; kingdom Metazoa; phylum Chordata; class Aves; order Charadriiformes; family Charadriidae; genus Charadrius; species Charadrius vociferus. The sequence continues at coordinate 2,200,978 of NW_009647830.1, read as the reverse complement.
TTTGTGTAGAACGTAGTGGTAGAGTGGCAGCATGTGAGCTGAGATGCAGGCCGGGCCAACTCTGCAGTACACGAATACTGAAAGCAAGGAACTTAAATGTAAGGAAGGTGAGTAAAGGATTCCTCCTCCTCACCAGGATGATTAAGAGCAGCTTCAAGGTAGTTCCAGTTTGCCTTATTTTGAATTTTTCCTTGCGTATCATGAATGCCTGAAAATGTATGTGTATTATATGGGCATCGATGGCAAGGAGCATCTTTCAAATAGGTCCCAGTGCCTTGTGCAATTAAATAGTACTCTTATGCTGGAGGGGCCAAAGATTCCTTCATGTTGAAAGCATTCACAGCTGCCACTTGTGACAACTTTAATGCCCTTGTCCGTCATCAGGTTGTTAGCACAAATCTGGCCTACAGCAAGGAGAAAGAGGAACTGGGGAGATTAAGCAAAGGAGTGAGGTGATAAATTGAAGGAAAGGAATGTTGATAAATTAAAGAAAAGAAACTTCCATCCAGAGTCTGGAAATGAGATCCCAATTCTGAGTTTTATAGTTCCTTTTAGTAAGCTCTGCTTTGCACAAAATCAGAGGATATTCTCGACTTTAACTCCTCTAGGTTATCTGAGTATGAACGAATGAATTGCTGTTTGAAATTTGCTTTTTCTGAGCATTTTGAGAGACATGAATCCAGTAGTACTAATAGTGATTTACACTGGCCACAGCTTTTATTAGAGAAAAAGATATTAGAGAAACATTCCAAATATTTAACATTTGGATTAATATTACAAATGACATAAAAAAAACCCCAAACCTATGTTCTTTGCTTAGTCGCAATACTGTTTAAATAAACATTTTGTGTTTTACTGGATATCGCTTTGTATTTTTGTAGCAGAACAGATGTATCTCTGTGTTTAGGCAAGTGGAAAACAGAATTATTTTTGCTTGGAACAATTTTCAGTAGGAATTTAATATGTGAATCGCCTCCTCGTCTCAAGGGCAACAAATTTGAATCTTCCTAGCTAATACACTAAGGATCAAAGCTTAGTTCCATTTTAACTGATGGCTGATCATTCTTCAGGGCCATTTTTGTCTTTAAAGAATAACGAAGTAGTAATTTCTTAAGAGTGTGAGCAAATACATGGACAGGCACTGCTTTGAACCACGGAGTGTGCATTTCTTGGAAACATTTATGTGCATGTATAAATGGGAAATAAACTTCCACATTACAGTTTGCTTTCCTTGGTTGACAGTACTCAGTTGATACTGTGACATGGGCATGACACTTATCATTCAACAACTGTGGTGAGCCTTTGACTTCAGAGACCCATTCTGTGTGATGTCCAGTTATCAAAATAAGGTCCTAGTCTGTGGCTGGGCTTCCTGAGCGGTATACTGGCTACTAAAGGATGATAACGTGAAGTATGCCTTGTTTTCCTTCATCCTTGTGTTTCTTATAATGAACCTAGAAATTTGAGACAGAAATTTATAATGCAGTGAAGTTAATTGTTGCCTTAAGGCTATGGTAAACATGTCTTGAACTGAGACATGTCTATTATTACATATAATGGTTAAAGTAATATAAAAACCATAGAAATAAATTTTCTGCTGCAGTAAAAGGTACACTTTGATTTAAGTTAAGCTTTCATTTAAAACATTGTTACATATTCATAACTTAACAGAAATATCTGTAGCCAAATTATGTTTCAAGCTTACTGTGTCAGAATATCCCTTTCAAACATAATTTGCAACAAGATCAATTTACTCATTTACAGCTTAATAAGGGCTGATAATTTTCTCTACTTTGAAAATACGCATTTGTATGTGCTTAACAAAATCAGCCGAACAGCCTTATAGGAACTGTTTTCTAAGACAGGTTGCATTACAAAATGTTAAGTCAAAAAAGTGTTCAGGAATAAGAAAAATCTATTTCAGTGGGGCAATTTTTTTCCCAGAAAAAGTCATTTCAGTGAATGATGTTGTACAGACGTACTTTTGAGCTAAATACTAATGTGAATTTTCATACATACATTGTTTTAAATCTAGAGCTTTAAAGCTATACAGTAAAATAGAGAAATGTTTAATCTTAACATTTATAGATTTGTATCTCATTTTGTCAACAAATGCAAACTGCAAAGCTTATTGTTGCTTTATTTTACACTGCCTTGAGAGATTTTTTTGTTGCTAAACATATACTTTAATGTATTTGTTCATGTCTGATGTAAATATCAAATTCATACTTTGAATCAGTAAGAGTAATCCTACTGGAAGCCAAAGGGGAACTGCTTTGAACTTAAGCCACTTGCTTTATGTGAAACTTCAAGAGAGACAAGGAAGAACATATAATTGAGGGCCTGAGTTGGTAACTGTTGGGCTGAGTCTTAAAAACTGGCTAATCTAAGTATTCATCTTAATTGTAGATATAAATGAGTGACTAAGTAAAAATAAATTAATAAAGACATCTTAAATGTTAGGTGATATATTGATCTATGCTAATCCATTAAGTGTAGATTTTATAGCCATCAGTATTATTTATCCTACAAAAATATCTGCAGCAAATCAGGATTTTATGGTAATGTATATATCAAATGTGTTAGAGGGAAATCTATTTGATGAACCTGTTACAGAGAATTAAAAATCTTAATTCACAGCTTTATTCATGGCAAATCGAATTGCATAAACCTGATATGTTATCATTACTCACTTCAACAAGACTAGAAGTTTAGTAAGACTTGCTTGCGGCTAATGTGCCCCCTTTTAGCTAGACAGCCGCCTTCAGCAAGTAGAATAAATTAGTACCTTCCTAACCAAAATTTGTTCCCGTGTAAAACAGAAAAAATATACAATTATACTTTAGCCTTATACCAGATCTATCAAACTTGATGGACCAGTAGTATTTCATGAAGTGGAAAGTCATATTCCTTACATTTTATGTGAAATGACAGTTGGGTGCTTGCAGAAACCATTCAGCATTTTCTCATGCCTTTCTTATTCTGATTTGCTCGTATCAGGAAGAGTTCGTTGCTCAAAATCATAGAAGAGAAAGGCAAAAGAGAGAAAATAAAAGAATATTTCTCTTTTAATCTGGAAGATAAAGGTATAGCAGGATGCAACGGCTAAAAGCTTAAACTAGAAATTAGGCATTTTGGGTTAAGTATTTACAAGATGTTATGCAGACCAGTCACTACTCGCTCAACAAATCTCTGCACTATATTCCATTGAATTGTGTAATAACTCAGGCAATACTTCAGTTGCCATGCTAGTTGCTTAATATTTTTATACTTAAGAGCCTTGTGGGTTCTGCGTCATGGGAATCTATGGTTTATTCACTGATTTAATTATATTCAAGCTGGATGGAGGAAACTTTATAGCTTATGTTACTGGATGATGTTAATAGTCTCATCCTCAGCTGGTGCAAGGTGGCGTGATACTCTATTTCCATTGAACTATATTGATAGGTAGGACCTGGGTGTTGGATCATATAAACTCAAGCAACTTTATTTTTGTTTTAAGTGTAAGGTGTCATTCTCTGTTGGCAAGGCATAGCGTTATAAAAACAGACATGGGATAGTAGTATTTTAAACTGAATGCTGTTTTACCCCATTAAGGTGGAATGGGTATAAAATGCATTCTGTGTCTGAGATGCACTGAGCACAGGGAAAAATGTGAATACCCTCTAGTAGATCTAGTAAAAATTTATTCCTTCTCCTCTGTAAAAATTCAGTTATTGCATCATGAAACGTTAGAAAAAGACGTATTTTTTTAACTTGGGAAAGAGAAAGCTCACACGAGAAAGCAGTAAGCTAAACAAAAAGCCGTACCCTTTTTGGATCAAAAAAACTAAATCCAAAATCTGATGCTGGAAGGTCTGTGTAAAGATACCTGGGCATTTTTCAGTGTGAAGTTTCTTCCTTGACCAGCCAGTTGATCACATACTTTGCTCATCCCTTCCTGCCTGGTGAGCAGGTGAGAATTTTATAACAGAGCAGCTTGGATTTCTCAGGGATATTGTGAGGCCCTGCTGCTAGATCTTTAGATGGGAATGTGCTTTTGAAGAGCAAGGTACAAATATTAAATTGTTATGTACAGGGGTACATCAGTGTTCTTGCTTTTCTATAGGTAAATAAGATTGGCTGCCTGACAGAGGTTAGATTTTCACTGTATAGACATTTTATTCCGGATCTAACAATTTATTATTAAGTAGCTTTGCCTTCTCTTCTTCCACGCTAATCAGGAATGTAGGTTAAACAGATGAATAAAATGTTTTCACAAATACATAGAAAAATTTAACTAACCTAAGGTTAGTTACTGTATTTTGGCTTTAATAGAAAACATTAGCACTAAAAATACTTGCATTTTAGAGCAAAGCAAATGAAGGAAATGTGTTTGTGTACATCTATATGTTTGTGTGTATGTGTTTAAACTTTCTAAAGGTTTAGTCCTTAGGAAGCTAATGGGGACACGGGATCAGTTCTCTGCTTTCATCTAACACATAGAAATGGGAGTGGGACGGCAAAAATAGAGGAGGGCAAGGCAGGAGGTATGGGAGACCACTGGGAATCCCTAGGTGAGACATAATGTCAATAAGTGGCTCCTTTGGTCAAACCACACATTGAGAGATTCCCTGGATTATTTTTTTTTAGCATGAGCTTGAAATTCACATGTCCAAACTGCTTTGTCCAGACTGGCCTTCATGCTGTTGGAAATCGGGTTTTTTTGAGGGAAATGATTAACAAGGAATATAATTAGTCTCTGAGATAACTGGTCCTGAAGGGCTTTGAGCTGACTTTTCTATCTATGGTGGAGTTACCATCCTCATCCCATATGCTCCATCTGCTGGGCATGCAGTCAGGTTAAGTTAGAATAGACACCGTGTTTATGTGAGGCAGCAGCTGGTGGCAGCAATATATTGTGTTTCTGAGTGATTTGCATTGCAGGTTTTTGCCTGCATTCATGCTTCTGGAGAACATTTAATAGGCTTCTTTCTTCCTGGACTTTGGAGAGAAATTAGGGAGAAATGTAGTTGTTTGTTTAGAGCATAGACACTTAGTATTGCTGTTTCCTGGACCGCAGAAATTTTATTTTATGTAATGTACTTCTACTCAAGTGGTAAAAATTTTCTTGAGCAAATCATTATTACAAGTTTAATCCTATGAGGATTTAGCAGGTGGAAAATTTGGGAGTGAAAGCGGGTGGAACTTGTAGCTTCCCCAGAAAACACAGTAGTTGGACAAGAGACAGGTGCTTCTAAGCGGCATTATGTGCCCCAAGAGATGAGAGCATTCAGTTTGTGAATCAAAAGATAAATGAAAAAAATGATAGCTTAAATTAAGGCCTTATTTTCATGAATGCTTCACAAATATGTATTTTTTTATGTATTGCTGTGGAACAAATATGCTTATGACCATAGGTTGTAAGTTTTGTGCTTTAAAGCAAATTTCACTATTTTGTGACTGGGTAATTATCCAAAAATGTGCAGAAATCTTGAACTGTTCCTCCTTCCCTGTTCCCAGCATGAGGTTAGCTTAAAATTAGTGCTATTTTAAAATAAATGCTGCCTAGCCTAATAATTATTTTTTATGTGTGTTCTGGCATCAGTTATATTGTGCTTGCTTCCCACTTTTTAAGCGTTTCTGAGGACTGGAAATGTACATTTTCATACTCAGAATTTAAATGTGCTGAATAGTGTTGGAAGATAATAGGTTGCCACTGTTTATGCCAAGATGATGGTGGCTTTACAGTGATATAATCAATAAAATTAATGGTACGACAATCTGGGACCTCCTGTTTTTCACGGTACTGTTTGAAATGTCAAAGAGCAGTTATTGTAGAGATCTTTGAGCAGTCAGTCCCTCCACAGACAGAACTCGCAGGGAATTCCCATCCTCCTGAGTTTGGTTAGGCTACCTTAGAAACTTAAAATTGCACAAGAATTGTTCTCCTCTTTCCTCTGTTACATATATGATTTCTGGTTTAAGATTGACATGAGATACTTCTTGGAAACTTAAGATTTAAAGATGAAATATTTTCCTCACTTGAAAGGGGTGCAGGGATTTTCCATCAATCTGTTTTTTTTTTCGTTTCATGTGTTTGTAGTTAGATGTAGGTGCTTTGTCAATGTCTTCGCTCTCATCCTTCTAAGAGCCTTTAAAACTTTTGCTCTGAATAAGGATTGCAAAATGTTCAACTAAACAGGATTCAGGTAGATTTGGGTGGAATGTATGTTCTGTCATATAGATTTCTAGAAATAAGAAACCTTATTAGCTGGGTGTTTGGGGTTTTTTTCCTTTTTTTGTGTGTTTAATGCAAAAGTTGCTTTGTTAACCACCTTAACTCTGGCTAAACCTACCCTCTGAACTCGGAGAGCGACAATGTGACCAGTTACATCTGTGTAGTCCCCTTTAAGGAGCTGGGTCTGGGACTGAGTGAAGAGCAGGTATCTGAAGAGGAGGCACACAATCTCACCGATGGCTTCAGCTTGCCTGCACTCAAGGTAACCTCTCCTAAAAGGACATATGCATCCACAAAGGCTCCTCATGAAAATCTATTTCAGTTGTCGTGAAGCCCCGTGGCTTGTAGGTACTACCCTGTAGTAATGCAGTCAACTGAGGGCGAGATGTAATCAGTCTCATATCGTGTGTTTCTATGTTTATTGACATTTAGGTGATTTCTTCTTGCATATAGCTGAAGAGAAGTTGCACAGTACAACCTGAGGATTTTTTTATGCAAATCACATAAATTCAAGTCAGTGTTTTATAGTCAGCTTGATCCATCTCCTTCTTAAACATGATCTTTTGCTCTCTGATTTCACTTGATCCTAGCTGACTAATTTCCAGATTTGTATTCATGTCTTTTTTAGCTAATCTCTTGACTTGAATAAAAGGATGGACATGGAAAGATAGAAATTAGTTGTAATTGCCAAAGGGAATAGCTGCATTTAGTTACACTGAGGCGTAGAAATCATAAGCTTGGACCCCTGCTGCCATGAGCCAGTGTGGTTCTTTGATCTTTGAAAAACATTTAACTGAACAGAATGCCAACCATATAATGGCCTTTTTATCTATTTTGTTTTGAGATGTTAAGCATTTTTAATTTGCATGAGTAAATGTTTGCAGTTGGGAAGAAGATCTAATTTGAATGCAAGCCGTCTACACTCTAGTGGTTCTCTGCTGAGGCAATTCCCTTTTAATGTGTTTTTTTTTAATGGAAAATTCCATTATTGTGTGACTTCTGTCTTTTTATGGGGTTAGCTCTTGTTGCTTTTTATTCATTTAATTCCTAGACCTTGACTTCTTTTGTTCTGACAGTAAATGTTACCAGTAATAGTGGTTGCTACGCTTTGAGGCTTTGTCTAATTAGTTGTAAGCTAAGAGCTACATCAGATGTAAGCTTTTGGGATTTTTTTCTTGCCTTTTCATTAGCTGAAGTTCTAATTGCAACCAAGCCCACTTATGCACCCTCTTCTTTTTAAGTGCAAGAAGCCAGTCAGTGTTGCCCAAGCTTGTAAGCTAAGTCTTTGTTTACCTGCAATTTGCAGTAATTTAACTGAAATTTTTGGCTTGAAACTGAATACTGATCCAAGCTGAGGAGAGCCAGTTGGATGTTTTGGGTGAAGTTTAAGTGCCAGTAAAAATCATCAAAAGTCACTGGCAGAGCAAGCTATTTGCAACCCTAAACAGATTTGGAATTTCCTTTTCTCTCATCATTGTGCCTTTTTTCAGGTAGGTTTTTTGATTCTTATTGTCAATTACTGAAGGTCACTACTTTTTATATGCTACTTTTTCACTGCTTTTGCATTATGTCTGGTGAAAGGGATTGGTCTTCTTTTGTGTTTGTTATAGCATGAGCTCTTGACTTTCTGTCCAGGGCACCACACCTTCACAGACACTTGGGTGACTGCTGCCCATTTGTTTTATTTTAGCACCCAGCCAAATCTCTGCCTTGCATGTGCCCCAAATTCATTTCATATCATTCTGTGTTCTTGCTTCTCATAACCATCTTTTTTTAATTGAGAATTATTTTTTTCTTTTGGAATATTTCATCATTTTGCATCCAAGTATTTTTTTATAAACCCTTGGGTATATCAAACGACATCTATCTGAAGGCATTTAATTTTTTGTGTTACTATTCTGAATGATTTGCTCTTGATTGTTCGCACACTGAAAAAAGCTGCTACTTGTCTATAGTGGTATGAGTACAAAGATGTAAATACATTATCACAAATCCTATAGATCCAAAATCTCAGAACAAGTAAATTATTAGTCCTGTTCTGTGGAAGGGGGCAGAAAAAACCATGATGAGTAATTACTTTCTCTTCCTCAGCCTGAAATGCTTGAGAACAGATTTCAGACTACACCTCATACTTACCTACAGTGGATTCCTTTTAAAAAGGACCAATATTGTAGAGAAAAGTGTCATAACCTTTCCTTATCATTTAAAAAATATAAGATTCTACTGTTCTGTCATGGTCTACTGAGCCAACAGTCTTCTCTAAACTAAAGAAAACAGTTCTTTTCACTTCATTGGAAGTGGAAGTTCTCGAGAAATCAAAATTGTGGGTTTCCTTGCTTCCAGGTGGACTGCCCTCTTTTGTACCATATATAACATTGTCAATAAATTAACTTCTTACAAGTCTTTCCTCCTTAGTGGCACTGGTGAAATTTCTCGCTTTGGCTGAAGAAAAGGAAAAAGTTAGCAGCTCAGATGTAGAATGTCTTTTGTTGAATTACAGTGCAATTAGACTCAACATTTCAAGGCTGGGTGTGGGGCAATGCAGTAGTTAGTAGATCGCAGAAATGATAGCTTGGCATTATAAAGGAAAAAATGTCTTTGCTGCCACTGGAATTTTGGCAGCCCTTTATGAGCTGTAGGGTATGTGGAGATTATAGCAAATAATGAGACTGCCTGATGAGAATACGAGTTTTTAGGCCTCTGTCAACTTTCTGAGCATAATTGCGTATAATATCCTTCATCGAAGAATTAACAGTCACCTAACGTTCACAAGATCTGAAACTCACATGGTCTGGAATACCCTTCAAAAACATTCAGTGGATTTTCTCAGTTTTTCAAAGTTCTGTGGCTGGCCAAGAAATGTTTTCCCATGGTTTATCTGTACATTTACTTTGTATGCTGCCCGTCTTCCCAGGTGCACAGAGCTAACCCTACCTTGTTTTGCAGGTCCTCTTTCAGCTCTGGGTAGGGCAGAGTTCAGAATTCTTCAGGAGGCTGGTGCTGCTCCTCTCCCCAGCCAACGCATCCCCCAAGCCCTTGGTCTCCCCCGAACGGCTGCCTCATCATATCTTGTCTGATGTGACTCAAGGCCTACCTCACACACACGCTGCCTGCTTAGAGGAGCTTAAGCGAAGCTATGAGTTTTATCGGTACTTCGAAACTCAGCATCAGTCGGGTTTTGAACGGCCAGCCAGAACAAAGCAGAAGTCAAGAGAGCTGAACAGCCTTCAGACAGCAGTACGCAGCTTGCAGCTTCACCTCAAGGCGCTGCTCAATGAGTAAGTTTACACATGAATTAAGAGAATATGCCTGTAAGGAAGAAGGCTTCAGACTTTGGGTTGTCAGCTCGTATGCCAAAAAAAGGCAGATACGTATAGTCATTGCAATCATAGGCATATCTTCACATTAGCATGGGGTCAAAGATCCTCGGTTAAATATGGGATCTCATATTGTTTCCTGGTTATTCTTTAAGTATCTGGTGAAAATCCAAAGCTAAGCAGTACATTAAGGTCTTGCTTTGCTTTTGTCACTCCCTTGAAAAAATCCGAAAACATACTTATCTTCCATGGATTTTGCAACATACCAAAAGCTTGATAAGAAAGTTCAGCTCATAGTAGCTACCTAGTAAATATTTTTAAAGATTCATCACTGCCTTGATGAAATAGTTGAAACTGTCCTACTCCTTTAATCTTACACGTAAGCATTACTGTAATGAACACAGGTGAGCAATGTATCTTGACATGGAGAAAAGGATCTTATTTTTGAAATTTTTGGGGCATCTTTGAGGAGTTGGCTGAGTTAGTTTCTTAAAACGTGAAGAAAATAACAGGATAACAAATGAAATACTTGAAGGAATGGTGAAGTCAAATATTTATTATTACTTATTTCTGTTCATCTCCTCATCACTTAGGGTAATAATTCTTGAGGATGAACTTGAAAAACTTGTTAGCACTAAGGAGACACCTGAGTTGACAACAGAAGCCCATCAGGTTCTGGAACAAAAACTAAAGTTTATTCAGCCTCATATCCAGGCAAGCAACAGCTGCTGGGAAGAAGCCATTTCTCAGGTGGAAAAAATGAGTGGAAGAAACCCAAATAAAAAAGGTAAATGTAAGAGATTAATTTAGCAACTAATGGGATACACTTCAGAGATGGAATGGTCAAATGCATCAAAGGCAGTGTTCAGCCCGTGTATCAGAACCATACACTTTGAAAAATTATATGCATATGTCAAACTTTTTCATTATGATGACCTTCAAGATTTTGTTTCAGCAAAAAATGTAAACATGCTCCCTCAGTCTGTTAGACATGTGGATTCAGATTGTTACATTTCCAGGTATAGATCAATAGTGCTTTTTGCCTTTGATTGGTGAATCACATGTGAAGGGGTAGGATTCTGATGTCTTGTGCCTGAGATTTTCATTTATTTACTGCATAAAGATTACATAGTTAATTGAAATTACAGTGGCATTATCATGTAACTTTCTTGAAAATGACATTTCCTGGAACATTTTAAATTGTAGAGTATGTATTGAGCATATAATGCCTATTTACTTGCTCTCTCAGACAGAGCAAGCTAATCCTCTGTGTGGTTAAAAGTCATACTGAGCAGCACATCACAGCGTTTTGCCTTATGTCCCTCTCCTTAGTGACCTGTACTGCCCGTGCTATTCTCCGTGTGAATCACAACTAGCTTAAACAATGGAAGGGAACTTAGGCTCTCCTGACATGGAGTTAAACCTATAATTTCTAATCTTTCTTTTCCACAGAATTACAGAATGGTAGGGATTGGAAGGGACCTTTGGAGGTCATCTAGTCCAACCCCCTTGCCAAAGCAGGTTCACATAGAGCAGGTTGGACAGGAACACATCCAGGCAGATTTGGGGTATCTCCAGAGAAGGAGACTCCGCAACCTCTCTGGGCAGCCTGTTCCAGTGCTCTGTCACCCTCAAAGTAAAGAAGCTTTTCCTCCTGTTGAGATGGAATTTCCTGTGTTCCAGTTTGTGCCTGTTGCCTCTTGTCCTGTCGTTGGGCACCACTGAAAAAGAGTCGGGCCCCATCCTCTTGACACCTGCCCTTTAGGTATTTATAAGTATTGATGAGATCCCCCCTCAGTCTTCCCTTCTCCAGGCTAAACAGACCCAGGTCTCTCAGTCTTTCCTCATAAGAGAGATGCTCCATTCCCTGGATCGTCTTTGTAGCCCTCCACTGGACTCTCTCCAGCAGTTTCCTGTCTTTCTTGAACTGGGGAGCCCAGAACTGGACAGAGTACTCCAGATGTGGCTTCACCAGGGCAGAGTAGAGGAAGAGGATAACCTCCCTCAACCTGCTGGCCACATTCTTTTTAATGCACCCCAGGAGACCATTGGCCTTTTTGGCCACAACGGCACATTGCTGGCTCATGGTCATCCTGTTGTCCACCAGGACTCCCAGGTCCCTCTCAGCAGAGCAGCTTTCCATCAGGTCAACACCTAACCTGTGCTGGTGCATGGGGTTATTCCTCCCTAGGTGCAGGTCCCTACACTTGCCCTTGTTGAACTTCATTAGGTACTTCTCCACCCAACTGTCTAGCCTGTCTGGATCTTGCTGCATGGTTGCACAGCCTTCTGGTGTGTCAACCACTTCTCCCAGTTTTGTGTCATCAGCAAACTTGCTGAGGGTACACTCTGTCCCCTCATCCAGGTCGTTGATGAATACATTGAACAAGACCGAACTCAGTACTGACCCCTGGGGAACACCACTAATTACAGGCCGCAAATTAGACTCTGTGGCACTGATCACAACCCTCTCAGCTCTGCCATTCAGCCAGTTCTTGATCCACCTCACTGTCCACTCATATAACCCACACTTCCTAAGCTTAGCTATGAGGATGTTATGGGAGGCAGTGTCAAAAGCCTTCTAAATAAAGGTAAACAAGGTTCACTGCTCTCCCCTCATCCAGCCAGTCAGTCATGCCATCATAGAAGGCTATCAGCTTAGTCAAGCATGATTTCCCCTTGATGAATCCATGTTGACCGCTCCTGATAACCTTCTCTTCCTCTACATGCTTAGAGGTGACATCCAGGATGAGCCGTCGCATCACCTTTCCAGCGATGGAGGTGAGGCTGACTGGCCTGTAGTTTCCTGGGTCCTCCTTCTTTCCCCTTTTGAAGACTGGCATGACATTAGCTTTCCTCCAGTCCTCAGGCACCTCTCCCATTCTCCATGACCTTTCAAAGATGATGGAGAGTAGCTTTGCAATAACATCTGCCAGCTCCCTCAGCAATCGTGGGTGCATCCCATCAGGGCCCATGGATTTGTTGGCGTTGAGTTTGCCTAAATAATCTATAACCTAATCGTCCTCGATCAAGGAAGGGTCTTTCTTTCTCCAGGCTCTGTCTCTTGCATCCAGGGTCTGGGATTCCTGAGGGCTGGTGTTAGCAGTAAAGACTGAAGCAAAGATGGCCTTCACTAACCCCGCCTTCTCAGCATCCTTCATCACCAGGGCACCAACGTCATTCAGCAGCGGGCCCACATTTTTCCTAGTCTTTCTTTTACTACTGATGTACTTGAAGAAGCCCTTCTTATTGTCCTTGACATCCCTTTCCAGATTTAATTCGAAGTGGGCCTTAGCCTTCCTCATTTCATCCCTTCAAACTCTGACAATGTTCCTATATTCCTCCCAAGTGGCCAGTCTCTTTTTCCACATTCTGTAAACTTCCTTCTTCCATCTGAGTTTTTCCAGAAGCTCCTTGCTGATCCATGCAGGTCTCCTGCCTCCTTTGCCTGATTTCTTACCCATAAGGATGCACCGATCTTGAGCTTGGAGAAAGTGGTGCTTGAGTATTAACCAGCTCTCTTGCACCCCCCTTCCTTCTAGACCCTTAATCCGTGGGATTCCTCCTCTTTGAAGAGTCCAAAGTCAGCTCTCCTGAAGTCCAGGGTTGTAAATCTACTTTTTACCCTGCTTCTTCCACACAGGATCCTGAACTCCACCATCTCATGGTCACTGCAGCCAAGGCTACCTCCAAACTTCACATCCCCAACTAGTCCTTCTTTGTTTGCCAGCATAAGGTCCAGCAGCGCACCTCTCCTTGTTGGTTACTCCACCACCTGTGTCAAAAAGTTACCATCAGTGCTCTGCAGAAACCTCCTGGACTGTGCATGCCTGGCTGTGTTGCCTTTCCAGCAAATATCAGGGTGGTTGAAGTTCCCCATGTGAATCATGAGGCTATTTCCAGCTGTCTGTAGAAGGCCTCATCAACTTCCCCTTCCTGATCCAGTGCTCTGTAGTAAACACCCACAGCAGTGTCTCCCATATTAACCTGTCCTTTAGTTCTTACCCGTAAGCTCTCGACATGTTCTTTATCCACCCCTAGGCAGAGCCCGATACATTCCTGTTGCTCTCTCATGTAAAGAGCAACTCCACCACCTTGTCCCGCTTGTGTCACTTTCCTAAAAAGTACATAGCCATCCATGACAGCATTCCAGTCATGAGAGCTATCCCACCATGTCTCTGTAATTGCAATGAGATCATGGCCCTGCAACTGCACACAGATCTCTAGTTCTTCCTGCTCATCCCCCATGCTGCGTGCGTTGGTGTACAGGCATTTCAGAGAGGTAATCGAGCATACAGGTTACCTGAAGGGGTACAAGAGGATCCACCACAGCCATACACACCCTTGAGATGGTTGGCCTTCTGGATCTCTTCTTGTGAGTCAGCTAAGGAACTTTTGTTGCTACTGTGGTTGGCCTGGCTTATTCCCCAGTTGGATATGATGGCGTGAACATTGCCATCTTGGACCCCACCCCCCGAGTCCTTCAGTTTAAAGCCTGCCTCACCAAGTTGGCCAGCCTGCTGCCAAAGATTCCCTTGCCTCTTCTAGGCAGGTGGATCCCATCCCTCTCTAACAAGCCATACTCATCAAAGAATGTCCCATTGTCATAAAAGCCAAAAGCCTCACGACGGCACCAGCCATGTAGCCAGGTGTTGATATGCATTATCTGTCCATTTCTGGCTGCTCCCTTTCCTCTAACTGGTAAAATGGAGCTTTTTCCAGGCACTTTTTTACTGTGCTAGGAAGGCACAGCCCAGCGTCTGAATAATGCTCGTAATGGAGACTGCGTCAGGAAAATTATGACTTGGGGTATCAGCAAGTTACCTACAGAAATCCAGATTTGTAGTGAGCTAAGCTTTTAATGGTACATGGGTGGGATATGTAGTAGATGGATGAATATTGCTGTGGGCCTAGAGCGCACGCTCACCATGTTCATTCTTACGTCAGAACTGGGAGCACTGGGAGACCCGACGCAGGCTCTGTCCAGGTCCAGGCATGGTATAACCAAATTTGTGTGTACTTTGCCTGATAGTCTAGTCTTACAACTTCCCTCTCAGTGCTGCATAAAACAACCTATGAGGATATTAGTTGTTGTCTGATACATTTGCATGTGGTAGCCTGTTGTGTTCTGTTGATGCCCCCCACAACCGGCAGTTGCACTGAGCTTTGTTTCCCTTTTCCTTAAATGTTCTTTCTAGACTGCACACCATAATATTTTTAGTTATTTTAGTTTTATTTTTAGTTTGTGTATAAATTTCACAGCAGGCATTTTTATTATAACTTGTTTCCTTTTAAAGTTCAGTACAAAAATAACCTAGTGTGTGATCTGGAAGGGGGGGTTTGCATGGGAAATGAAAAATTAAAAAACCTTCATTTTCGCTTTTGTCCAAGAGCCTTTCCTGGAAATGTGCTGGGGTTGAATTCTATTTTGCAACGAGTTTACTGAATTACTTCACAGGAGCTACCTTTAAATTATGTTGGTCATTCAAAACTATTTTTATCTGACTACTTTCCTGATATATTTCTAAGCAGTCCGGCTTCTGTGAGCTGATCTTTTCAAGCTATGCGTGAAATCAAGCGTATTCTTCTGCTGTCTTTCTACAAATCTTAACAGCTGGCCTGTCGGTCATGATTACCTGAATTACTTCATTAAATTATCTCTCTTTTTCCTCAGTGCTTCCTGAAAGCTCTTTGGAAGAAGATACCTTCCTGCTG
>NW_009647830.1:2164638-2185715 GCF_000708025.1 Charadrius vociferus | reverse complement strand
CAGCTAAGCACATCTTTCTTTTGTCTTTCTGCACTATTATCCAAAACCAAATGCATCTTTTTACAGAAGTTGTAGTGAGAACCCCGTGGTAGTAGAACATTGTATCTAAGTGGACACCCAGCACTTTTGCTGCAATAGATGTTTAGTTCAACTAACTACATCAACCAGTAGAGCAGTGGGAATACCATTTTCAATGTCAGTTATGAACACTGTTAAACAGGGAGCTGTTTCTGATGGCTTAGACCCCGTTTTGAGAAGAAATATTTCATTACATAAAAGCTGTATATATTTGTTAAATATTTTTAGCAGTATCTCATAATTATGCTTAGTATTTAAACAAAATAAGTCTTTTTGCTTCTTCATCTATAAATACAAAATGTATCCAGTATTTAAATTTACTGTTTGCTTAGGTTTTGCTCTTGCCATGTTTATATACTGAGCAAAAATGTATCTTTGCTTGTCCTTCTTGGTTCCTCCTGCTCTCAGCACGTAAAGGTTTTCTTCCATGAGAAGCAGAAGTCAGCTCAGCAGTTGCAGCAGCAAAGGGCCCGCATTGCTCTGCAGAGAGGAAGAAACTGGGAACTCATTGGTCCGTTCAGCATTGGAGTGCTGCCATTGAACCAGGAGTTGAAAGTTTCCAGCCACTAAAGAGCTGTTTTGAACTGTGGGCTATCCTAGTTGTGGCATCCTACGTAGCTGCCTATCACTTATTTTCAGGGCAGTTTTGCGTATCTTTAATTATTTTCTGTATAAACAGATGAGTCTTCTTCAGCAAGCACTGCATGCTTCTTGCCCTAAATCATCCTGTGTCAAAGCAGGTTTCTTACAGCTGCGTTAAATAATTCATTATGTCAAACTCTGTCAAAGCAAAGCCTTTAAGTCCAACTGATTGAACATTCATACACTCCCATCAGCCTTTCATGGGTGGTGATACTAGCAGATATTATAGTATACGGTTACTTTAGGGAATGCCGTTTGGCTTCTTTGTTTACAGGACTTGGTGTATTTCTAAAACCAGTGCTGTTAGTCACCGATCCTTTCAGATACAGAATACAGCATGGGAGAAGTGGGGCTTTACCACCTTGAGGGGAATTCACTTCCACTTAAATTCATTGGGAAATTATAGACTTGCCAGTCATTGATCTACGTGCAGATCTTTGCTCATCTCCAACATGAGTTGATTCTAGACTTTCATCCATCTTCTCTTTATTCTTTCACTTTTTATCACTGATAAAACTGACTTAGCACTTAAGGCCTCAACAATTTAAGCATGTAGTAATCTGCTGCTAATATTACAGAATGGAACACCCTTTATGGCTAGTTACAATGTTGTTTTAATGATCTTTGAAACAATATCCCTCAAACTGTTTAAATTCCATCGTTTTTCCTTTTAAACTGTCTCTGACTTTGCAAACGTATACAACATTTTTAGATATTTATAAGAGCAAGACCATATAGTACTCTGCTGTAGGCTCCTGGATCTTGTAGTCCTTTGATCCACTGCAGCAGCAGTTTTAGTTAAACACTGTGAAGTCATGATCTTGAACCGTATCCTTAGCAATCGTATCATCCCATGTAGGTGGCAGAACAGTCTGTACATATTAGAGCAGCTGGTTTACTCCTCTAAGTTGGGAAGGCAAGCTTTTAATTGGTAACTTACATATAGGCTTCCAAATTTGTCTTCATACCTTCAGGAGCATTTTCTATTCTTGCTGTCATTAGTATTAAAATGTTTTTATTACAAGGCAGAGTTATGTAGTGGACAAGGGGGCTTGATACCTACAAAATAAATGTCTCATGTCAATTTTCCACTTCAAATTTCACTACATGCCTCGTCTTTCTTTTAAACTTTGCATTTAGATAGTTCTGGAATGTCGAATCTTTAGCTCAGCCCAGGCAACATACTTTCCTTGTTTGCAAAAGCAGGTAACTGAGCACCATAAGATTGTCATTAATGTGAACTGCCTGCTTTCAGAATACCATCTCGAAGTATTCAATGTATAGATTGGAAATTGAAAATAGGATAGGTGGGGCTTGGCGAGGTCGTCTAGCCCATTGCCCTTCTCAAAGGTAAACTGGTGCTTGGGAGCAAATGTTGTTTACCTGTTCCTAAAAACCTCTCTTCAGAGACATTTTACAGTATTTCCAGGCATCTATTCCAGCACTTAACTTTGTTACCAGTAGAAAGTTACTACTAAATATAAATATCTCTTGCTGCAATTTAAAAGCGGTACTTTTGATCCACCCACAATGGAAATCCATTTCCTCTTTATAGCTCTTACATTTTTGAAGAGTGTTAATAAGTTTCTTTCCGTCTTCTCTACATGACTCTGTATCCTTCAACTCTACCCTGACGACTATACTTTATTTAGTCCTCTAATCATTTCCACTGTTTTCCTCCAGACTCCCTCTAGCAGGTCCACAATATTATTGAATGAAGGAGGCCCAGACTGGGCACTATGTTCCATCCACAGCTTGACTGGTGCCGGAGGAGAAATGTAATTTCATGTGTCTAACAGTCAGTGCTGTTGTTTATATGTACTAGTATGTAGTGTGGCTTTTTGCTTGCAGCAGGGTATAGTTGACTACTAGGCTCCTCACATCTTTTTCTCAGTGGTGCTGTTCAGTCAGTTGTCATTTATTTGTGCATTTGACTAGTCCAAAGCACACAAATTTGTAGCCACTGTCACCAAGCTGCTGTATCTGAAATCCACTTCTTCCTGAGCTCTATCCCTGATTTTCTGGTATTATTTTCGATTCTAATTGTGCCCTTCAGTATCCTTGCTGATTATCCCAATGTCAGCAGATTTAATGAGCTGAAGCACTTTTCTTTCACCCATTGGAAATATTTAAGAGTATTGGACTCGAGACAAATCCTCCCTCGATATATTGTTCCTGTCTGAAAATGGTAACTCCACTCTGATTGTCCAAGAGACTGTTCTATGCACCTAATAGCAACTTCTCCTGGTCTATGCATTTTGCTTATGAGTATGTCATGACACTGTGTCAAAAACCAAACTGAAAACAAAATGCGGGATGTCTTTGGCTTTTTTCTAGTCATAAGACCTGTTACTGCATTGGAAAATGAACTTAGAGTGATTTGACATCTTCTGTTCTCAACAAACCCACACTGGCTGTCGCTCATCTCCTTGCTACCTTCCAGATAGCTCTCTGTAAATTTTGCTTGAGTATTTCTCCAGTATTTTCCAATGATTTGAAGCTGATTTGCCTGTAATTTTATTGTTTTACTTCTCTTTTCAAACTTGGGCACAAAGTCTCTTTTCTGGTTTTAACAATTTTTCTTGCCATCTGCAGGTTTTCAGTCTATAAAAATGTTGAGATTTGTTAGTTGAAGTATTTCAAGATAAGTTTCATCAGACCCAGCTTATATCAAAACAGCTAAGTAATTTAAGTGCCCTCTAACACAGTGTTTCAATGTATTCTAACCAGGCAACTCACCATTTTTTTCATGTATGCCAATTCTGCCTAATGAAAATGCCCAGATCCTGCCTGAGTGAGTCAAAACCATCCTTCAACACTCAGTCTTTTTCTTTTTTTTTAATCCATTTTCTTCTTTCCCCTTAAAGGCAATCTTGAAGTTTCCTGTGACAACCTACAGAGTACTACAGTACCTTTAACACAGCCTGCCATATACATAGAAAACAAAGATCCAATCCCTGAAGAGCAGGTAAAAAGAAAATAGTACCATTTAAAATAATAATTGGGGCTTGTTTGCTGTATCCGTTCCTTTTTCAGTTGCTTGTGCAATGACTTTCTTGTCTTGCCAAGGCAGATCAAGCAGGTAGCAAGTGCCATTTCATAATTGGACTTATAAAAAAAATAAGGATGTATATTCCTTTTGCTGTTCCATGGGGAGGTACTTCCCATCCTGGAAAAAAAGAGCACTAGCATTCACTTCTTCTCATGTATATCATTAGAAATAAGTGACAAAAGAAGAGCAGCAACACAAGTCAGAGTAATATAGAAAAAAAAGAGTAGCTCGCTAAAAGGTGGTATATAAAACAGAGTCCTGCTTGCATACTGTTAGATGAACTGTCACAGCCACAAAACGAACAAGCCCCAGAACAAACCAGGTGGTATTCAGTTTGAGTAATCTCTGCATTTTTGAATACCTAAAATAGGCTGTGGCACTGAACAGTTTTGTGTTGTTTGGGAAACTCCTGTGTGATGGTTGGGCTGTCTTGAAGATTGGCCTCCTTCATCCCAGAACTGAGTGACAGATGCGTTCTGAAAGCAGATTGAACACCCATACTCTGCTCTGTCCCTCCATTGCCTTCTCCCAAGCCTACCCAACATGCTTTCTTTCTAGTCTTTTTTCCATATCAAAGAGCTGGGACGAATAACTTTACTGGCTGACATAAATGGAGCTCTGTTTTTTCATTGCAAGATAATAGGAGTAGGAGTTTGCTATTCTCAACATCCTCTTAATAAGGATTTACATAAGTTAAATTAGCAAGGTGTCTGACTGAGGAAGAAATGTTTAAGGTGTAAATTAAAAAAAAAAAAAAAAGAATCCAGCATCAGCATTGCTTATTTCCACACGTAATTATTAGGAAGTGGACTCCCATTTTCAAGGTATATCACTTGATCATACTTGTGTATGAAAGTAAATCTTAGGTGGTTGCAGTAATGTTAACTGTCAATGAGTGGACTTGCTCCAAAATTATACAAATATAACTAAGACCAGTGTCAGACCCACTGGCTGTGCTCAAACAAGTCTCCATCCTTTTACTGTGGTTGGCTTGTGTTGAGATCACTTGATCATGCATCAGATTGTAGGACAGGGTCTACACTGACAGTGAAGATCAACATTTTTTTTTCTTTCTTTCTTTCTTTAGGAATTGGAAGCATATGTTGATTATTCAGATACGGAGAATGAATACAAAAGGGAAGATTTTTACTACTTCTCCCAGGAAGAAAGAGAGAGACAAGAACGAGAGAGACAAGAATCTAAGAGGGTGTTACAAGAATTGAAATCTGTACTGGGATTTAAAGCTTCAGAAATAGAAAGACAGAAATGGAAACAGCTGCTATTCAGTGACCATGGTAAGCGCTGCTTTTGAAAATTAATTCCTTTCTAAGAAAGAGTAGGTGTCTCTTTGCCATCAGCTTCTGATTATGTTAGAATTTGGACAGTCCTTAGCTGTAGTAGTGCCTTTGATAGAGCTGTGTGGCCTTAGCTTGCTATTCCATCTCTTTGTATTAGTTGTAGCGGTCATTTTACTATATATTGAAAAGAGCTCAGAGAAATGGGAATTTGGCTCTAAACACAATACTGAACTAAAATATTAAACACAAAATATTAAGAAAGCATAAAGAGAACTGTCAGGCTATAAACCATGCAAACTGAACTGACTTTTCTTTCATGGCTTTCCAGTAAATATGAATTTTAATCAGGGTGCATAAATAAATTACTTTTCAGAATTTAAAGAAACCATCAGAAATTATCGCAGACTTACAAAAAAATAGAGGTTAAAGTGAAGAGCTAGACTTTGAAATATTAAAGGCTCATAGAAGAGTAAGACTGGCTTTTGTTTCCATGAGAGAGTGAGTATACAGAATATGTTTACAAAAACAAAAACAAACCAAAAACCTAACAAGAAGAGTTCTTCCAAACTAGCCTTTAGTAACTCTGAGGACTGCTGGGTAGCTCCATCCACTTGCACTTGAAGGCAGGAATATGAAAATTTCTCTTGCCTCAACAGGACAGTCTGTCTCTGTTCCAGCAATAAGACTGGATGCAACTACATTCTTTTCACTGCTTGGGCTGTTTGATTTTTTTGTCCTTGAAATTGGCAGTAGTTTGTCTTTTCCCTTTTCCCTTCTTTTTCTCATTTGCATTCCTTCCTCTTAAAAACAGGTTAGGAAAAGCTCCCTAAAAAATTCATGTTCTATGTTATGAAAAACAACCCTCAAGTCTGGTGACATATCCAAGGATTCTGCCTCTGCCAGCGTCTACCAGAAAAAAAGACCACGGATCGGGTCTTTCAGTGATTTAGTGAGAACACACAGTGACAGACCATACCTATTTATGAGACTGTTTCTTTTGACATAAAATCCACAAAAACATCTGTTCTTCACAACTTTCTTCTTTATGTCCCTTTAGCTACAACTATGGTAAAAGAAATCACGTGGCCATTGGTATTGACTTCTCTGCTAGTTGAGTTAAAAAAAACCTAAAACATCAGATTGCATCAGAGCCTGCTCAAGAGTAGAATTTCTGTATTATCATTCTGGTGTGATTATCTAATTATCATTAGGTGTGACACCACACAACTCTTCACATAAATCTCTTCAAGTCTTCCTTTCCTCTGTGTTGAAGGGAGAAGGAAGGAATCCTACCTCCAGTTCAAGCCTTGGTGGATCTAGTGACTTCTGCAGAAAGGGTTCTTGTCAGGAGCACTTGCATAGGATATTTCCTTATCTAGGTTAGCAACTGATACCTTTCCACATCAGTAAATCCCCAGGCCATTTGTGGCCATAGCTGGAAAGAGTCAGCCGACTCCTGTAGTCTTCAATAACTGTTCACCTGAAAGCCTTTGTGGCTCATGTTAATTCCTTTCCATCTATAGATATTACGTTGGTTTAGGACTAGAGATTCATTACTGGGGAGGGAGAAAAGTTTTATTTCCTCCAGCTGCTTAGGACTAATCATTGATTGCTTCCATCCTGTACAAAACTGGAAAACATGAGGGTGGTTCATGAAAGTAATCAATATTTTCACCTTTGGGCTCAGAGACTGCATGTGTCTAATCTGAAAGACTGATATGGACAGCAGACATAATGTATTCTACTGGTTTTTAAGGAATTTCTTCATTATTTCTTCAAAAGAAACAAAAGACAGTTAAATATGACGTAATAGACCCTGGCATGTTACAGCTGCACACTTTAATTTATCCATGCGCACGAGTCATTCCATGAAGAAACATTTTTATGAGCTGTGCTTTCCACATTCGTGGCTTGCTTTATCTTGAAGATTTAAACTCAGAAAGGTTCGTATTCTTGTATCCATTGACCCAAGCCAATGGATGGCTGTGATATCACACTTTTCCATGCCCCTCTTAAATCTTGCTTTTACAGGACGATTGCATTGCAGAAATCCTGTGTTCTCCTAACTTGTGATTATAGTGAAAAAAGATCCTGAAATATTCAAAGGCTTTAATCTGTTAGTCAAGGCACCCAGCAACTCATTCTGATTTGTTAGGGATTTTTGTTTGTTGAAGGAGGGGCTGGTGAGGGTTTCCACATAAAAGAGGTCAGCTCCAAACAAGTTGGTATGTCTAGAGAACACAGCATGAAGTCAACTGGAGATGACAGGTTGGGTTCCAGAAGAAAAACATCATCTTAGCAGGGCACCAGATCAAAGCAAATTTGCCCAGGCCCAGCACCATGGTAATACTGCTTACAGTCTGGGCAGTAGGTAATTTATGGGAGTGTAGGTGTCCTTATATTTTTGGTCCTTTGGCGGCCAATAAAATGGAAGTGTTTTTGAGGAGGTCCGTGAAGTTGTTAGTGGCTTCATTTTCATTTGTCAAACATTGTAAAACAGCTTTCTTCTGGTGCAAAATCCCTTCTAGCCTTTCCCCTAACCTCTCCCCCCCAAAAAGTTCATTCTGTCAGTGGTTGTGTTGTACCCAGCTGTTTCCCCTTCTCCCACCTTGTCCGTACAACACTTCTTATACAGTTGTTTCTCAGTTTTGGAAAACTACACTCTGAGAATTGATGAAGATTGAGCTTATTAACTAATCAACTCAGAAATTGGCCAGCTACCAATCTGAACTACCTATTCCTTTTTCGTGAAATTTTGGCTTTGGAAGTATTCGTTGGAGGAAGTAGGCAACAAGTTTGTTCCCAAATGATAAGATTACTGTGCCTATTCCTGCCTCCTCAAGCTGATGGGCAGAAGTAAGCAGCAGCATGTTTTTTACAAGATGAGGAATGAACTACCCCGTTAACAATTGAGATGAGTCTGATGCAGTGCTCCTTCGGTATATAAGGTTTTAAAACAAACAATACAATACAAATTTGAAACCACAGTCTTTCAGTGTGCTAATGATAGTAATTATCAATGTGATAACCATAACGATGCGCTTGCCTTCAGCTAGCTAAAGTAAATATTACTGAAATAGGATGCAATGGAAAAATCCTAATACCGTAAATTTTGTTTCCCGTGAAAAGTTTGTGTATTTCCCAGAGTTATTTTCATCTCTGCTTACAGGGGTAAAGTCAGAATGGAATTAGAAAGGGAAATGCCACTTGGGAATCTGCTGTTGCCGCTCTCATTTATGTTCGTGCTGCTACTCTAATGGAGCTACTGCAGTTTAGGGAATCTGTTACTTGGAAATGGACATTATATCGTTTTCTTAAAAAGAAAGACGTCTGTTCTTCAAGAAGTGATTGTACCGAGTTATACTAACCCTTAACACTGGGAGGAGAGACTTCCTGGCAAGCATCCCGTTGCTGGCAATGGGACTCGCTGCTGCTACTAACTTCAAGAGAGGCTAAATTAAACCACACTTTATTTGTGAGGACACCTTACCTGACTGTATGAATATGTGTTGTATTTATATGTTGTGATGTATGAGATCGGATATTGCCTATAAGGACTTTTTTGTGTAACAGCTGTCTTTATTGGATTTGCTAAACTGTTGTTTAAAACGAAGACAGTTCAAATCTGTATACAGTGCAGTAGCTTTCCTTGGTTTTTACTTTAACATTGAATGCATCATTTGTGTTGATTTTAAACATCATCAATTTTGTGCTGTCTCTACGTCACAGATTTTAAGGAGTAGTTACACCAAATAGTTATCACATTTCGCTTCAGCTTTGTGATTAGAAAACACTGTTTTATTTTAAGTTTTGTTTGATTGCGGTTTTTGTTTCTGTTGTTTTGGGGTTCTTTTTTAAGCTGTTTTGACCCTTACAATCTTGCATCTTTTCAGACACAAATAAATTACTTATATATAGCAGCTTGCTTTTAGTTATCATTTATTTTTTTTCCCCCTTTTTAAGCTGCAGTGAAACCCTTGTCTCCTGTAGAACCGCTGAAGCTACTAAAAAATTTGGAATCACATATGAATTCAGATACAGAAAAGCAGGACTGCAGCCAAAGTTGTGATAAATCGGAAGGAAAAGACTCTAATCCAAAAGTGAATGCTGCTGATAAAAGCAGGACAGAATATTTCTATGAAGATCCTGAGATGGAGAAAAACAAAGACAGTACTACTGATGAAGGTATTTCTACAGGGGCTGAAGAAAGAATGTGTTATCAGCATGAAGGGGAAGTTGAAGAACTCAAGCCGAGCGATATGGATGGAGTAGAGGTTTCACAGTCTCCCTCTAAGGATGTATTACATTCAAAAATCAAGCATAGGCTGGCCCAGCTCCGCATATCAACAGATTTAAATTTCACATCTGGTCTGGCTGCACAAGTGGCTGCCAGGTCTTTCACTTTTACTACAATGCAAGAAGAGACTTTTGGAGATGAGGAGGAAGAGGAGGAGGAGGAGGAAGAGAAGACCGAGGAGCATGAAGACCTTGTTCGGGACTGTGAGAATGAAGATAGAGGCTCTGAAAGTGAAGGAAAAGTATAAGTTCTGAGCTGAACTTTGTTCAACCAACAGCAGGCAATTTGATGGAAAAAAACCTAAGGTGGGGGGGTGGGGTGGTGAAAATGAAAATACTGGATGGAAAAAAAGGAGATGTAAATATAATACATCTTGTTCCCTAAGTCTGCTACACTAAATAGGACTTCCAAGTATATTAAGAATTTGCAGGTAAGAGAAGTTTAGGCTGCATCCAAGAAATAGTTGGCTGTTGCCTTTTTAAGATCCTAGTGGTGGGTTTTGGAATTTACCTTTGCGTTTTCTGTTTTATTTATTTATATTATAATGTGTTGTGGTCATTTTTTTTCTAAAAAGCAGGAAAACCAATGTCTTGAATTGCAACAGACTCCATTTTTTTGCGCTCTGATTCTGTTATGGTATCAATGTTTGTTCCAACAAAAAAGCCAGGACATTTCTTTTGGAAGAACCTGAACTGTTCCCTGTGACCTTCCCCCACCACTTTCCTTTCATTTCTCGTGTCTGCAGTGTGTTGGCTACGCCACCGTAGGCATTTGTGATTCTGTGGCTAGTGATGTGGCTCCCAACTAAAATGTAGAATTTTAAATAAAAACTTGAAAGAGCTAGTATTTGATGTGTCCTGGGGTATGGGGCTGAAATAGTATAAAGTTAGTCATGCTTCATATTAAGGTTTATTTAGAATTTTATGAAGGGTTAATAAATGATTCCCAGATGTTGTAATTCCTGTTAGAGAAATGTGTAGTATATGTTAGGGAGGGTTATAAGCACATCAGTAGAAAGTGCTATAGACAGTTAGAAGCTATCTGTTGGATTGATAATAGATGAGAAGTAAATACCTATTTATTAAAACAGCTATTAATTATTTGTTAACCTTTTGTAAATTGAACCTTAATATAATGTTTGATTTGATATAATGATTGATTGTACATTTTTGGTTATGTCCTGAAGTAATTTTCTTAAAGCAAAATTATCTGAGTACTTATCTTAACAACATAGAGCATTTTGTTTAAACAGCATAGTTGCTTTTCCCTAATGTTCTTTCATTTTTCCTTAGATCACAGCTATAACTTGTGTGATTAAGAATCCATGACAGAACAAGAATTGTGTATTTTCTAAGGTGTATCTTGTAACTTAGTTGACACCGAAGTCTGGATGTTTGGTATGAGGTTTTTTTCTCTGTGGTGGTGGTACGGTGAGCAGCAAACTGATGCTCACCTCACAGAGGAGCTGGTTACGGTTTCACTGCCTTCTCTTCCTTTTGCCCTCTGACACAAAACGCAGCAAAGGTCTCCTGTCTCTGACGGCGAGAGAGCTGCCTCTTTGTATGGAATACTCTACTTGAACCTGGATAGATTTCCAGTCACAAAACACCTCACCAGTTACTTGGGGTACTTATTGCCTCTTGCTGATTCTGTAGAATAAAGGGTATGTTAGATGCAAGTGCCTCGGAGCAGTATCTTTTCTGGGATGCTGTCTAGGGAAGTGGGGAATATAATGAAGGTCAGCAGGTTAGGGTGGAACTCTTGACCATATGTCAGAAAACAAGTGCTTTCTTTCAACCTCCCTCTGTTCTTCTAGTGATTCTGTATGAACACTGTTACATATGTGGATTTTTTCACAGACCAGAAAGAGATAAATATCAATTCATAGGGAAGGGAGTATGTGAGTTACACTGCTCTTTCACAATATAATGCCTGTTTTCTCCCTTAGACACAGATTTTGCGAAGAGAATGTTCTGCCATCATTCATTAATGAGTAACACTGTGTTCTGTGCCCTTGATTTTGTGTAAGTGACTGGAAGCTGAATGGATGATGTCTTGGGGAACTTGTAAAAGAAAAAAAAGATGCTTCTCGTAGTGTATTCAGAAGCTAAGCCTCCTCTTAGTGGTAGAGTATATTCTTCTGTAACTTGTAAAGGCTAGGTTAAGATGATGAAACACTGTTTTATTATCTCTGTGATAAGCAATTTTTTTTTATCTAGAACAACTGCTTTGGATAAATAGTGTTTGAAGCATTGTCCATGCTTCTGAAAAAGAAGTCTTCCTCATCCTTGACTTGAGATCCTTGAGTTCACAAAGTGCCCGGATATTTTTTGTTCCTACTAATTGTTCTGACTGCCTAAATGTATGTTGTATTAATATTTTTCGATTAACTCATCCACCAGCATCTCATGATCTGATGTTGTGTATCCCAGCAATGATACTTCTGAACTTTTCCCATGGGATCCAAATCTTAGTTTACAATGTGTATGGCTATGATACCAATCTGGAAAATTGATCATATTTAGGATACGGATTATCACTGTCCTCACAGTTTTGGATGAAGTCTGAGTGCTTTGCATTGCTGCTAAAATAGGTTTCAGATCTCACATTTATAAAAGTTGCTAGCTCTTTATTCCTTTGCTGCTGTCGTTGGCAAAAGACCTGGAGAATCTACTTTGGCAGCTCACTTGGGACCTCGTTTTAGAATACGCTGGTCTCGGTGATGAAACTGGCCTAAGAAACTCCGTCCATCATTAGTTGTACATTTCCACCCATCAGCTGTGTCAACACCGGTTTTTGTGGCCATGTTGTAAACCAGCTCATGAGCCCACTTGGGTCAAAAATCCACCCTTTTTAGGGGTTATTTTTCACCATTCTTCTTGCAGTGATGCAGTTTACAGCATTTACCTCCAAACAGCTGTATCAGCACATAGTGTGTTGCTGGCAGGAGACTCAGGATTGCTCACATTTACATTATTGGCAAAGATGGTATAGTGTGAAATTACAGCCTTGACATTAGACATGGGTATGATCAAAGGACGACTTTTTGGAGCAAGTTCTGATCCTACTTTGAAGAAATAGATTTTCTACAAGCAATTTAACTGATTTCCATGGTCTTTCTTAATGCAGTCTAAGAAGCTGCACAGATGAGCACCTGGGCTCACTTGCTTTTCCTGCCTCTCATCACATCTATATAGGACAGCCATCAGGTCATTTATTTTGATTTATTTAATATTCTCCCTGCAGAAAAATATG
Source organism: Charadrius vociferus (assembly GCF_000708025.1). Lineage (NCBI taxonomy): Eukaryota > Metazoa > Chordata > Aves > Charadriiformes > Charadriidae > Charadrius > Charadrius vociferus. The sequence continues at coordinate 2,173,093 of NW_009647830.1, read as the reverse complement.
CCTAACAGTATACAGCACATAAAGCATGGGTTCCCTTGATTTGATAACCAGGTTCCATCTACATGTAAATAGTCTTTTATAATCCAGATTTCCTCATAATTACATCATTTGAAAGTACTGTGTGTACATGCTTGTAGATTCCTTCAAGAACTTGACAGATTTCTTGGCAATCGTAATTTATTGTTGCATTTAAAATAACATATATGAAGACACTGAAATGTGCGTTAGCGCTAAAGAGTTGTGTTAATATATTGAGCGTGTCGAGGTCTGAGAGCTGTCCTGTGTTCTTTGGCTCATTACTCTAGATAGGGATTTTTGTGAAAACAGAACATTTACTTCTTAGAGCTTTGTAACTTTTTGAAACATGTTAATCAGGAAATCCACACTAAATAATGGGTTATGCCAAAGGATATCAGTGGCCAAAATTCTTTGCGAAGAGCAGAGTTAACAATAAATGCATTTTCCCTATTCCGTTTCCAATTGGCAGCTCTGTGAAGTTGTAAAGAAGCAAGTAATTATTTAAGGTTAAATAATTTCTTTTCCTCCTGATCTACCCAGAAGGCGCTCCAAAGGCGATATTTGCTTCTATCTAACACTACATGTTTTATGTCACTTAACTTTACAGCTAAAGATCTAGGTGAAGGCTTAAATATGGACAAAGATCTGTGATAAAAAGATTACTTGTCTCTTTTTTTTTAAGTGGATGTCTTCACGACAGAAATGAAACAGTGGTGTAATGGAAGCAAATTTTGAGAATTACAGATAATTGAGGATCTTTCAAATGGAGTCAAATGTGCCTGTGTCAACTATAAGCAAGATTCACAAATGTGAATGCTTCTGCTATTGGTTGCAGTAATGAGACAGTTCTACTCCTGAGAGAGGATTACTGGACATCACTGAGTCTTGCACTTAGTTATCTAAATACAAGATGAAACCTGGTAGAGTAGCCAGTTTTACTGAGGTTTCAGACTTTGTCCTGAGCACACCTATCTGTGTGTGACCCGACTGTGTACAGGAGTGGAAATTTTAAGTGTACCTGAAGTACAGAATTTGCAACTGTCTTATAAATTTCTTTGCTGGTAAAAACCCATCCAAATAGTGGACTGCATAGAGTTGTTGGCCCACACTGAACTTTGTAATCTTGTAGTCTATCCCTTTTTTTCCTTTTTTTTTTTTTTAACAGAAACAAGGGGTCAAGTGTACTAAACTGCCCTTGTTCTTCAATGTACTTAGTGAAGAGCTGCTGTTGCTCTGCAAGTGGCTTGTTCCCAGGGCTAATTACTCTTTAGAATTAACAGGTTTTCACACTGTCTCATCTGAAAAAGCGGTCAGAGTGTGAGAAAGGCACTTGGTCAGTGTAGAGGGTCAGGCTACTCTGGGATCTTGTCTGTGACAGGGACTAATAGCAGATGCTGAGGGAAGAGTATGAGAAAAGGGAGATGTAGTGGCATTTCCCCAGGCTACTCCCCAACAATTTGTGGCTCAAGGACTTCTTGAGCCAGTGGTGGTGGCTGTCAGCTTAACAGGTCCCGATCAAATTCTCTTACATAAATTTGTTCAATCTTATATTTGATGAATTATAACTAGTCCTAATGCCAGTATGCGCTCATCTTTATTACAGTCTTTTACAAACTAGAAGATTTCTCAATAATGTTTTTTAATTTTCTTTTTTTGAAACTGAGCAAACCCACTTCTCGCAGTCCTTCTACAGAGGTCATGCCTTCCACTGTTTGGTTGCCTTCCTTAGAAATCTGTCCAGTTTTTGAAGTATAGTGACCAAAGTGCGGTGCAGTACTCCAGATGTAACCTCAGCAGTGCTGAGTATGGAGTAATACCTCCGGTAACACACTGAACCCTTCAAATATATTTGAGTCCATATAGGAGAAAAATATTTTCAGATCTTTTACCCCTAGCTATTTGGATGACAAATGAAAATATTTGGTCTAATAGAGGAGAAATATTTATTCACTCTCAGCAGGATTTGGCTGGACAATGTTTTTCTTTGCTAACAAAACAAAAAGTTGTTAAATCAAAATGATCTTCCAACAGCTGCCACCTGGTCTAACACAAACTAAAGGAGCCAAACAACACTTGTTTAAATTTCAGCTGGACTTTTCCGAGCTGTTCTGATATCTGATGAATAAGCACGTATCACAAAATATATTATCACACAAGAATATGGATATATGGATATCAGAGATCAAACTAAAGGCTTCTGTAGCTAATTTTTAAAATGCTCGGAGATGTGTTTTATTCATATTCTCATGATATTTAATTCCCTCATGTATATGTTTTTATTTTACCACCTTGAATTTTAAGTACCAAAAAATACACTTTGATTTATTTGACTTGGTAATTTGTGCGGTAATCAGATAAGTGGTAATGGTACTGTAACTGTGATAATAAGACATGGTCATAGGTAGGGGTAAAATCTACCTACCATGAACTTTGCTTTGTAGATGGATACAGAAGTATAATTTGAGGTACAGATCAGTATGTAACTGTTCTTGATGTTCCTTTCACACTGCCATCTCTTAAGTTATTGGCAGGTTTGTCAGAATAAAATTTAACCCAACAACTTGAATGCTCTGTTAGCCCGTTTCACACTTTCTGAATTGAACACGGGATTCTGAAGAAGTGACTATAATTTAGCAGATGAGGAAAAAGGGTTTGTTTCTTTGTTACAAAGTGGATTATTTTAAAAGGGTTGAATAGGACCAAAAGTTGAATACTTTCACGTGGTCAGCATATTTTTGACCTTCTCAGCTTTAAATCTTAAAGGTCTCACGGACAGTCTGCTTTAGGGGACGAAGTTCTACAGCAGCTTAAACCAATCCAGGTCCAGGTTGCCATGGCCCTGCCATGGCCATGCAATCTCAGTCCCTCCTGCAGGCTGGCTTTTGTAACCACTCAGTGATTTAGGACATGGATCTGGATGAAAACGCACCACTGCTTTAACTTTCAGCTGGCTCCCTCAACGAATTGGTTGAAAGAGCACTAGTAGCATCTCAGGGGAGCAGGAGGGGAATACATGCCTGGGTGATGAGGAGGAATGCCATAGCTCAAATTTGAATCAGTTTGAATTAATGTTTACATGCTGTGAGTTGACATCATTAGTGTCTGTACTGAAGGGAGACGATAAACTCAACTCTATATGTTGCTTCCTTCATCTCTCTGAATTTTCTGTTGGTTGAAGATGGTGCCACTCAGTATTTTCCTCACTCATTTTGACTTCTGCGTTTTTCTGTTCTTCAGGCCTAGGCTGCCCAACATCTGTTGTGTCTTACTCCATAGAGTCTTTAAGAGCTGTTTATTATACTGCCAGTAAAATGGAAATTATCATGCATGTCTTTTTCTTTTTTCTGCTTACTGTTTTCACTTTTCTGTTCACTGTGACACCCACGGTCCTCTCCCTTTACCATCACTCTTAAGAGTTTCAGATTTTAAAATAATACATAAATTCTTTTTGTCTGTGTTTGTAACACAGCTTGCTCCTTCTATATTATCAGCATCTGAATCACTAGATCTATAAATATATATTGACTGTCCCAGCTGACTTGAGGACTGAAACAGAAGGTGTACACCATAATAGGGAGTACTACAGCCAAACCAGAAATAATAATGTATGGCAGCCCAAATTTATACCACCTTTTTGGTGTATATTGGCTTTTATAAGTAACTCTGGCTTACTGAAAAACACCAGTTATGTCTTAGAAATGACTGCAATTCTAGCACAAGGTCCCAAAATAAATGTCATTAGTTGGCTTGATTTGTGCTCAAATCTTAATATTTAAAGACTTCTTCCTGACTTTCTCCAGCTGCATGGATGAGAACTGAAAATAATCTGAAATTTCCAAATAGAGTGACCAATGCTTTCCATTACTTTGTGCTATTAAGAAGATATCCATCCCTAAATAAACAGAAAAAGTTAGTGCTTAATATCTTCAGTAGTCATTACTAACAGAGGATCGTGCATTTGATCTCAACAGAAGCTCCATAAATGAGGGCTCTTTATAATGTTTGATATCTGTGTTTCTAAAATAATAATAAAAGGCTTTAAATGTATTATGGGAGAAAAGCCAGAATTCTATGAATTGTCCTACAGATCCTTCATCCAAAGCTGCAGCTGGTCAAATTTAAACAAGTTCATGCTGTCTATTCCTGCACTGCTCAGTATGACATTGTACTCAAAGTTTTTAATGTTCTAGCCTGAGTGCTCACAGTCTGCACGCACCTGTGTGCTCGAGGTCTGCAGAGCTTGCAGAGATCACGGAACGGTGCTGAGAGAAACCTATACGGGAGCAGGATGCCTCAGAAGGATTTTGGGTTTATTGTCTCTGTCTTCCTCTATTGCAGCATCCATGCCACATGCAATCCCACTCATAAACTTTTTTCCTTCTCAGCTTTCCTCTTCATAGACCATACACACCAATTGTAGAGAGGGTTTTTTTTGTTTCTTACTTGGGTTTCTATCCTATAATGCACCGCGTAATATATTTCCAATAGAAGCTTAATCATTAGTGGCCACACTGCAAAACAAGGGGCGTGGGCACACAGGGGCTGGAGAAGCTCTCCTGGCTTGACCACTTCTGGAAAGGGTTGTACTGAGGTGATTGACTATGGGGATGCTGAGCAAGGCTTGATGACTCTGCAGGTATCTTTCAAAGCTCCAGTTCTTGCTAGGTCCGTTCTTTCCTCTGGTGGTATCTCTCTTCTCTCTTAGCAATCTTCAGCTCTTCTCCAGCATTCTTATGCCAACTCTTTAAGAACTTGGCCACTTTTCCCCTTCGTTGCTGAACCCATAGTCTAAATGTTATGAAGCAGCAGGTTAGAGGGAACGCACACTGAGGCGCTGCTGCTTATTCCCAGTCAAAAACTCATAAACAAAAGCATTCTTAGTAACTTGCCTGTCCTGACTTTCCTTCCAGGGAGCTTTGACCTCCATTTCAACACGGCCCTCCTATTCCTGCCTGGACCTCAGAGCATTCTCTTCCAGAGGACTACCTCCTTAATGATCATAAGATGGTAGTGCCTCCCCAGCAAGCCTGATCCTTGAACGCACATTCCTCATTACATGAGTTTTACTTGTTCTTTCCAACAGGAGGGTGGCACAGTTATGGCTGAGTCCCCTAAATAAGCTTGCTTCTTCCTGCAGGAGGGGCTGAAAACGTGCTCTCCAGCTGCTGTGCCAATGTGCTTTGGCTCCACAGCTGCCTAGCCTTGAGCTCTGGAAGCTCTCGGATCTAGCAGTTGCGTTTAAACCTTTCCCACTGTCAAGGAGCCTGTGTTTTCAGAACACAATTACTACTAAATCTCCCCTGAATTGAACCATTTTGAATTTTTATGGAGCGGCATTAATGGATTGTTTCTTAACTTAAGTTGGGGGGTTTGTGTGAGTTTTACATATATGTGTGTATATACACACACACTTCATATTGTACAAGTGTATTGCCAGGTATCACAATGAAAGGCTTATCTAGCAAAAAGGTTGTATTTTTCTCATATCAAACATTTCAGTTACTTACTCAGAAGGTAAACAAAAACTTAATTCTTGCTGTCTAATGGCAAAAGAACTGAATTCTGTTCTACCAAGCAGGCTGTGTGGAGGTATTTAAAATGCACGCTGATTTTACACCTTTAATTAGAAAAGCTATTTAGCCGTGCTTTCTCTTATCACGACTTTGCACCTGAGCTGCTGTGAGTGCCTGTATGCCCATCTGCCCTCGCTTAAACACGTAAACAAATACATGTTCCTCAACATTTCCTGCCTGCTAAGTCTTAGCATTTCCCAAAACAAGCCCTGAGGGCAAGATAGATTGCCAAGGAAACCACAGGGAAGGGAAAGAAAAGAACCTTGATAAGCTGCTGTTTAATTGGTTAATAAATGAGGGCTAAAATATAAGAGGAAACCTCTGAAAGAGCAAACTGCAGCAAGAGACTTCTGGCAGGGCTACAGAGGGAAATTACATGCGATACCCTCTGAAGTCTGCAGACACTGGAAATGATCCACAATTTCTCTTCAGTGTGAGGTGGAGACAGGAAACGTCCACCAGACTGTAGTCTTCAGCCGCTCTTATAAACCCCTCTATTTTATCTGCATTTGGTTTCCACAGAAAGACTCGGTCCTGCTGTGCTGGTGTATCAAGCTGTATGTAAATCAATCTCTACGTCTCTTTCTTTAAGCTCTGTAGGATGTCAGTCTCTTTCCTTCCACTGCATGGAAAACCCATGTGGTTTGGGAGCCTCTTCTGCACCAGTTGCTGACACTGGTTTAAGCGCAGTTGATTAGATCAGCCTCAAGCAGGTTTAGATCAGCAGGTCTTTAAATCAGGTATGAGGCCTGGTGACTGTCCATTTGAAGGCTCCAAGAACTAAAGGTCTGGGTTGGATGTGGGCAGTAGCAGGAAGACATTCCTGGGTTCTGCCCTTTCTTTGTGGTAGGGTTTCTTGCCTGTGATATTTTCCCACAGCCTTTTGTTTCTCTTTTTCTTACTTTCCCACTTTACCTCTTTCCTTTTTCCCATGGATATGAATCAGGACCTAAAGTCTTTTTTACATGTTTGATGATGTGCATCACCAGGATTATTTTTACGCCGTTTTTCAAAATTTTTGGTTGGGGTTCTCCAGTTTGAGAAGTAGTTTTCTCAATTGTAATGTTAATCACTTTCAAAGTCTTTTTGGTAAAATCCTGCCTCACTACTGCATGTATCGCTTTTTCTCCTTATCCTGTATCCCCGATAGGTGGTGTGGATGTGGCTTATCCATCCTTCAATTAGTAATGATGGAATGGAATAGGGAATGCTTTTACAGGGATGCATAAATGCTGTATCAGCACTTTGTTTGATCTTTTATAGAGAGGTTTATTTATAATTCCTCTTTCATCTTGAAGATGAAATTAATTTTAAGCAATCCTGGCAATAGTTTCTGCAGTCTGTTTTGCTGGCTCAAAAGTACAAGCACTTTAGTAATGAACACTGGTTACTCTTGTCTAAATAAGTGATGACTGAAGCAAGAATGTTTTTCTGTGTCTTATGCTTCCAGTTGCACCTTCCCATCATCTTTCAGAGAACTGTATGCTGTGCAACCATGTGGCAACTATTACCAAAATCCCTTTTATCATCACCTAAATGGCTAGGTAGGTGGGGTTTTATGAAAAGAGTAATGTGTCAGTTGAGGAGACTGGTCGCAGGTAGATCTCTAACCTAGGACCTGGGCTTAGGTGCTCTGCAGGAGATGTCTTCTATTTGTCTAGCTGTACGACTCCTAAGAAACAGACTTTCTCTGTACACTTTGAAAATGCCAAAATAGTGGCAACAGTACGGACTCGTTCCTTTTATCTGAAGCTTTGTGGCTCTCTCATAAAGCTTAGCCTTTATTATCAGAGCAAAGGCTGTGTTCTGCTGATGTTAGGAGCTGTGGCTGACGCGTACCTCTTTCCTTATATTGGTTTTAAGGTTAACAGCTGTTGACCGCTCTGCTCCCTTAGGTATGACTCACTCTCACCTAATTCATATCCCCAGGAAGGAAAGCTTAGAGGTGACTGGGGAAGAAGGGAAATAATTTGATCTTGAAAGGCAAGGGGAAGCTTGGTGAGGCAGGAGTATTTATTCTTATGTATTGAATCTTGCTGCCTGATCAGCGCATAATTTGTTGTGCAGTACAGAAGGTCTTGCTTATTCTTTGCTATTTCCAGGTTTGTTTGTTTGTTTTCATATGGAATACTGAACAGATCCAATTGCTGCTGTTAGAAGGAGAAGCCTGTCTACCAAGAGGGGTCTGTAATGCTTTCCTTTATAGGAGATTTTTTGAATGCTAAATTGCCTGTATGTATTCTTTGTAATGTACCATATGCAAATATTCTTCAGGAATTGATACTACCACTTCAGACAGTCAATATTTTCTATGTAAGAACTGTACGTTTCCTATACTGCCAAGAATGTATATATATCTACGAAGACTTAAGATTGTATCTTTTTGAGCAAGCCTCTTTCTTCAACCATCTGAAACTTTCTTCCTGTTTCTCAAGTTCTCTGCTAATTTATTAGACACTTGTGTTATATTGTGTACTCTTTTGTATCAGCTGTATTTCTCCTTTCTCTCATTAAAACCTGTTCTTCTCATCCTTCTACTGTGCTGCTTCATGTTGGAAATACACCGTATCAGGTAACCTGGTCTGGTGTAGCACGTCTGGCTGAGATGGAGCCAGACCAATCCTAAAAAGCCAGTCATTCAGATTTCTGTTATATTGTTCCACTGATCCCAACATGTAATCAGTTCTACTGCTACTACTAGTCTACTGTATTAAGCTTCCCTAGGGTTATTTTGCATCATAGTCCATACTTTTATAAGATAGTGAAGAAGGAACCTGGAATGGGATACCAATGGTATAAACAAATGGACAAGACACAAAAAATGTACTGAGAGATGAAGTCTGTAAGTCTCACGGGTGGGTGTT
>NW_009647830.1:2151947-2164623 GCF_000708025.1 Charadrius vociferus | reverse complement strand
GAGAGATTTGGAAGAGGAATCTTGGGGCATTTTTTTTTTTCTAGAAATGTGGCTTTCAACTGAAGTCAGTCAGTTGAAGTCTCCATGCTTAACTCAACTTCCAGGTAGACAAAGAGGAAAAGAAGTATGCTGGGGAAGGACCTGTTTGCATACTTCCATTAGAGAAACAGCTGATTTACAAACAAGAAAATGCTGTCTCCTGGGAAATCACTCCATAAACAGATAGAGAAATGATAGTGCTTCTTTCATGATCCCAGTAAAAAGCAAGATTTTCAATGTTTCACTGATGCTAGTGCCCATTTAGCAGTGCAGGATCTTCCTTGACCTACAGTTATACTCTTGTTATTATCTGTTCCACAGCATGGTATGCAGGAGGAAAGAGTTCAAAGGTTCGTTACAGTGGACCCGAGGTATTGGAATAAAGCAAGTGAACAGAACATGCACATGCACCTCTGTGTTAAGTATTTGGCAATTTTTGAGGTTGGGAGATCAGCTGTCAAGAGGGAAAATACCAGGAGCATCCATTCTTGGAGAACCTACTGTTTCATCTGTAATTAGACACTTACTTAAGGATGAAATTAATCGCATCTTTAGCACCACCTATATAATTATAGTAGTGTATATGGAAATAGCTATGCCACCTAGCCTTGGTTTTCTCTCGGACTCTTCATCACCCTCTCCTTCATTAAGTCTGGTTTTGGGCCCCCAGTTGTACCTGCTTATATGCTCACAGCCTCTGCATGAAAGAACCCTGTGGAATGTCTCAGTGGTGGCATTTAAGGGTTTCTTGTCATGGTGCTGTGGTAGCAAGGAGTAGAAACACACATGGAGAATAACCCTGCTGGCTCTGACCATGTGTGACATCGGTTATACTTAGATTTAGGTTAGGCAAATGCCTGTCTGTGTGTCTGCATACATTCACTTCTGAAGTTGCATTTAGGGATGATGCCACAGTGGGAAATATTAAGGGAAATTCTAGTGTAGAGAAGAACCATCACAGGGAATACCACAGGCCAGGGCAGCCTTTCCAGGCACTCGGAGAAACGCTTGCAAAAACACCCAGCCTAAAGCTAATCGGTCCTGACTGCAATCAAGAAAGCTTGCCTCTGACTCGGAGGGAAAGCACGGTGTGCCAGTAATTAATGCATGTGAAAATGCTACTGTTAATTGCCTGTCATTTAATCCCTGACTGCTACTCCAGTAATTGTTCTGTGTACATGGGAAGTGATAAGCTTTCCTTCAGAGAAGAATGGACTGCAACTATAATATATGCTGGTTTCAGCCATTGTTCAATATAAATGAAATGCATTGTTTCGTGAAGCTACAAAGAAATACAAGAAAGGAATAGACTTTCTGTGACCTCTCAAAGGTAGCTAAGAGCAGCTCAGCAAAAGACTGCACACTGCATTTTGGACTATATCCTGCGTTGTTCTTTGCTGTCACTGCTGTCAACTGCTTCTTAGCTATTAACAGTAGTTTAATAGATTAACACCATCATCATCATCATCACACCCTGCAAGATGCGTTGGTTAAATCAGTAGTGGAACGCAGCAGCCTTTGCATTCATAACAGTTTGATTACTGGTTTGCAGCACCACTAAATTACAAATGATGCTATGGTTCCCCAAAACTATGTAGTAAATACGTTGCAGAAGTTGCAATTATTTCCCCTTTCTGCCTGTCTTCGCTTTGGAAACTTCTACGTGAGAGCTAACTGTTGCAGCACATGCTGTAGCTCCTGGGACTGCTCCCTCCAGGAGCTGCATGCTCAGTGTGCAGCTGTGAAGTATTCGACCGTCTGCTGCTGTTTCTCCAGGTTGTGCTTCTAAAGCTTCCCTGCAACTATTAATTAAATGAAGAAGCTAGTTGCCAGAAGGCACGTGACTAAAACAACTGGTCCCTTAATTGCAATTAAATTTTTATGGATAGGGCCAAAACGAAAATACAACAGCCCATAAAACAAGTAAGTCTTGGTCAGATGTGCACAGGAGAAATAGGGGACGTGCCCGGGACCTTCACCTCTGTTTTCTTATTTCCTCATTGCCGGTAACTGGCAGGATTGGCTCAAAACAATTGTGTTGCTCAGCAGTTAAGGTGGGACAGTCCTAACTGCTGAATGGGACAGGAAGGAGTATAGAACATGGAGAACTTGTAAGCACACCCAAAAGGTGCAAATGCTTTGATATTGAGACTGCTGTACTCACTGCTCTGAATCATAGTGCTTTATACTTAAGGAACTGAACAAAGAAGTCAAAGGTCTCAGAATGAAGTGATTAAAAGCCATGATGATGGAAAGTAAAATACCTGAACTTGAAATTACTTGGAAGACAGTAACCCCTGTGATAATCACTCCCGGTCTTAGCTATTTGGTTTTGAAGGTCTTTAGTTGACTTGCTGTACCCATTGAAAATATAGTTGGCAAAGAGCAGCTTCCCTTGAATGTACATCCGCCAAAGAAGAGAACAAAAAACCAAAAAAATATGCAGAATTGGCAAGAGCAACCTCTTATTCTAAATGAAGGTGGTAGGTTGAGAAACAAACAAAGAAGGTTATTAGGTAGCCTGACTTACAACTTTATTATGGCTTACAGCTTTCACCTTTCATGATTTTGTTATAGAAAATATTTTATTTCATTTAAGAAATTAAAAAATAAAACTCATATTTTTCTAGTCCCTACAAGTTTTCAAAACACAGGACACAGGAGTGTATAAAACAATATTTTGCCTGCTGCTTCATGGACTACCAAACCCACCACCCCCCATCCAGGTAATATTTCAGTTTAGGTATGGCATAACATGACTTATTTGAAGATGAACACAGACAAATATGTTAGACATAGGAAAAAACAGCTGTCTGGGTTTTCTTTCTTTTGCATATGTTAACTAAATAATATTTTTCTTCAATTTTTATTTTTGTTTTTGTTTTTTACTAAGGAGGAATAGAAGTAGGGTATCCTTCATTTAAACTTTTATAAGTAGCAATGAACTTTGCTTTATAAATACTGTATCATATTGGAAACAGTTTTCTAGAGAAGAAAGGTGACGAAAGTCCTTTGTCAAGTGATTGTAAACCCACAGGAATTAACTATGCCTGATGTTCAAAGCCGTAAGAGTTCAAAATGTGGGCAAAATCTGAAACTTTAGCAATTTTCTCTCCCTGGAAAAGTAAACCAGGAGACTAAAGCTAATTCAGAGCTGTTCAGAAAGATACAGAAACATTTTCCAACTCCATTACCACAGTCTCAAACTCGCTTTTGACTCTGAAGTACATTTCATGTCTCAATCATTTGCATGTTTCCTGAAGCTGACATTTGTAGGTGACTCTCTCATCACAACATCCTCAACAGAACTGATGAGTTAAAAGCCAAATTCTGTGTTGTGCTAGAACCTGGAATTCTTAAACAATGCTTAATGATGCATTTTGTAGTAAGATCTCCACAACTGAAAGAAGGCAGCCTTCTGGGTTTTTAGAGTATTTATACTGGGTTTGGATCTGTTTGTTGGGTTGGGCCTTTTGGTTTCAATGTCCGCAGACTCAAAATTAGCAGAGCAAGTTCAAGAAAAGATAAAAACTTTTTCAGCGTGTTGCAAAGACTGTTCCACACAGATTTAACATATGGATGGTCTCAGAATTAGGACTTGAAGAAAAGTCTGTTGAAATATTAAATATAAAAAGAATGAAGGTAAGAACATCAGCCTTTTCTCAGTCAGCAAAGAAACAGTGACATTGTTGGTCCAGATTCTCACTGCCATGAAGGCCCGTGTCATTGTTCTGGCAGTGTAAAGGAGTCTTTGTTTAAGTGAAAATTGGCTTCCTTGAATTTAAAACTATAAGAACCACTTAAACTGATGTACTATCCAAAGCTGCTTGTGTTGTGGGATGTTCCCAGTGTTACACAATTGGAAACATTTGGCTTATTTCATGGAAGCTCTCAGCATGCAGGACTCCAAGTCGATCCTCTGAATACTTCAGGGTAATGGATATTCAGAAACAATGGATGTATTCTCCAGAAGGAAATCCAGAGGACCACTGAATTGTCTTCATCTTATGCTCACACCAATTACATTCATCTGTAATATAACCAGTAATGAACATGACATAGAACGCTGCTTTTGATTGTGGGTAATTGAAAGGGAAAAAAAAAAAAAAGTATATCATGCATTTTGCAGTCTTATATGCAAAACTTATTATGATAGCACTGTTTTACTCAATTCTGAAACATTTTTCTTTCAGTCAAGTAGCTTGTTTCATTACTGTGAAGAGCTCTACGTACCTGAGCATGAAAGGGGCACACACAGCAGTGCCAATTGGGAAGTGATGACCAGTTTAGTGTATGTTACACTATGACACAGGTTCTCATTTCTCCACTCCCTTGCTTAAATCCAATGTTGTGAGCCATGTCAGCATCATAACAAAGGGAATGTTGTAAGCTCTCCTTGGGGTACAGTTTTTGGGTGTATGTCAGCAGGTGGAAATGACAGTAACATTTGGTCCCAGCTACTGATTCTCTGGCTGCATGTATCCCTTTGTGTCTGTGTGTTTTGCCCTTGAGGCAAAGTCTCTGCATTCATTTGTTCTGACTTTCCTGACTCTTGATTTTCCTATTCTCTTTTCAGTTTCTTCCTCACACTTTACTTGTACCTATGTTTCTTTCCCTGCTTCTTACTTTTTTCATGATCAATGCCTCATCTTGTTTCCCATAACTGGTCTTACCTCCCCTTCCCTATGGTATTTCTCATTACACAGATCCTTCTGATCTGACATCCAGTCTCTCGTACTTCTCTGTTATCCCTATTATCATTCTCCCACAATTCTGTATGTTCTTTCCTTGCCTACGGCAGGAGCACAGAGAACAAGAGAAGAAACCTACAGCTGCCTACAGCCCAGCTTACTGCCTCTGCTCCGTATGCCAGGGATTTGTGCTTTGGTTTGGTCACCACTCCCTGGGCTGTTCCAGCCTTTGGATTCCCCATGCAGATAATCTGAATTAGTTTCCTCTTGCTGCTGCAAGCCCTTACGTGTTGTGTTGTCAAACTTAAGTGCCTTTCACTGCTCAATTGATGAGGAAGCAACACACAACGTGCCTCTTATGTTGGCTTTGTTTAACCACTGGCATTGTCCTACCACCCAAATATGGTGGGGTGCGTACCAGTTTCATTAGTTCATTTAGAGGTCTGACTCTGTTTCACGGAATCACAGAATGGGTAGGTGTTGGAAGGGAACTTTGGAAGTCATCTAGTCCAACCCCCTTGCCAAAGCAGGTTCACCTAGAGCAGGTTGGACAGGAATGCATCCAGGCAGATCCAGAGAAGGAGACTCCGCAACCTCTCTGGGCAGCCTGTTCCAGTGCTCTGTCACCCTCAAAGTAAAGAAGCTTTTCCTCATGTTGAGATGGAATTTCCTGTGTTCCAGCTTGTGCCCACTGCCCCTTGTCCTGTCGTTGGGCACCACTGAAAAAGAGTCGGGCCCCATCCTCTTGACACCTGCCCTTTAGGTATTTATAAGCATTGATGAGATCCCCCCTCAGTCTTCCCTTCTCCAGGCTAAACAGACCCAGGTCTCTCAGACTTTCCTCATAAGAGAGATGCTCCATTCCCTGGATCGTCTTTGTAGCCCTCCACTGGACTCTCTCCAGCAGTTCCCTGTCTTTCTTGAACTGGGGAGCCCAGAACTGGACAGAGTACTCCAGATGTAGCTTCACCAGGGCAGAGTAGAAGAGGAAGATAACCTCCCTCAACCTGCTGGCCACATTCTTTTTAATGCACCCCATCATTGTGGCTAATGATGAAAACTATAACAAGCAGATAGGGCGGGAACCTTTTGCCACTGCAGGATTACCTACAGAACGCTTTGAAAATAACACTGCTATTCTCTGATACACGTGTGTTCTGTAATTTTACAAAATGAACAGGCTGATAGAAGGGGTAGATAAATCTACTCCAAAGATGATCTGATGCATTAATGCACAATGAATTGAAACTTCGCTAAGTGAATACAAACAAGAAGGCTGCCTCTGGCAATCACCATCCCCATCAGAGGAATGTAGCCCTTTCCATTACAATTCACCTGGTTGATTCTCTAATGTTATGACATGCAGGAATTTCATTATTCCTTCCACCAAGCAATCAATTTGTGCCTTCAAGCATAAAATTCAAGTACGCTTGAAGCTTTGCTTTGCTTGCATAACACGTAAATGTTGCCAGTCAAAGTTTTCCAGTGTTTTTCAAATTCCTGCCACTCTCAGTATGGCCTTCTGTAGCATGTGACTTTCGCAGGCTGGCATTTTATGGCATCAGTAAGAATATTACCTTCTACAGGGTATCTCTCTGTCTTGGTTCACTCTTAAAACACCAGGAATTTATAGAATAAGAAGGTTCATTAGCAAGCAGCTCCAAAGGTCAGCTTTTCTCAGTCTGTATCAACTGGCATAGAAAGCTCTTTTACCCTTACTGGGGTAAATTTAATTCAGAGTGTTTTAAAACCCAAGTCTTTAGTGAAAGCCATGAGATAAATTTGGATGGCGGCATTTTGGAGTTGGGGGAGGTTCTTTCTCCTCTCGGTGCTAAACATAGTTCTGGCAAATGGCCTCAGACTGAAATTCTTGAGGGAGTCATAATAAGCAAACCAGGGCAAAGAGGAATGTTTTTTCTCCCTGACTAATTCTTCCACATAAAAAGGTGAAAGGTCAAAGATGAACTTCAATACTAATGAAATTCTGAACTTCAGAGCAGCAATATATCAGAACATTAAAAAAAAAAAGTCAAAATAAAAAATGTTTTATTATTGGCAACAGTAAGTTGGTTTTATAAGTATATATATCTCTGTCCTGATTCCTTGTAACCTTTGGGAGAAAGGGAACTTTTATATATTAAACACAGACATTAAGCAATCCACAGTAGGGGTTTTGGGAGTTCAGCCCATACTTTTCCCCTTATGTGCCCTTCTGCATCTTTCCAGCTTACTGAAATAGTAAAATGGGGCTGTCTTCAAGTTATCACAAGTTCACTTTGTACAGCTTTTTTGACTGAGACGGTCATCCTCAAGGTTAATTTCCTTCTTCCTTCTGTCTAGGAATATTTCATGCAGATTAGCAAACTTCACGCGTTCATGTTATGGAAACAATTCTCTTGATTCAAACTGCCCCTTAGAGAAGCAAATTGACAAATTCATGCGTATAGATAGAGGCATGTGCATTCAGATGTTCAAGTAAACAAGATTTTATCATGCTAAAGTTAATTTAAATTTAGTTGCCAGAGTTGAAATACATTTAATGAAAGCTTTGTTATCTTTTTGGGTTTTGTAGTACCGCCCTTCCTGGGCAGGTAATGTAACAAACAAGATGGTTGAGCTGCCCTTTTCATGTTATAGATTATCTGTGCTGATGATGACATACAACTTTTAATCGTCGTGGGGTGTGGAAATAGGAATCTAATCTGTGAAATACAAAGTATAACTTGTAAGATCAGCAGTGCTGCAGCAGCCAAATGCATATCAACCAGCAACAACTGGTAGGAAAGGAAGGGGAATGACCAGAGCTCCAGAAAATATGACCTATAAAGAAAGGTTGCATAACCTGTGCTTGTTTAGTATACAAATGTGAAGATCGAGTGTGGGAGTACAGTTATAGGAGACAGAAGGGACATAAAAAATATGACCTGCTACAGAAAGAAAGAGAATGGTCTGTTTTTCACGTCTATGATAAAGAGAGCAAGAAAAAACGGGCTTTAACTGCAGGAAGAACAATTAAATAGGAAAAGCTGTCAAGCAACATGACTGTAAAGGATTCAGATATATTTTTGTAAGGATATTGTGGCTTCTCTATCATTGAGTCTTTACAAACAGGTTAAGCAGCAAGAGTGGAATTCACCTCACCTACGGCTGAATCCCACGGGAGAATAACCAGCATTTCCAGCATGTGATTCATTTGACCCACTTCCATTATACACTGGAAGGAGGTAAATTACGCTGTCGAAGTGCCTGTTTCTCTTCAGGGGCTGTAAAAGGCTCTAGAAAAGCCATTCGGGTCTAAAGGTCTGGTTTGTAGATGTCTAAAGCTCTGTCAAGACTGTACTAGCTCTTGTGTCAGTCAATAGTACTGACGTAGTTGATTTTGTACTGGGGGAAATGGCGAGGATAGACGACGTCTCAAGGTTGTTTCTAGACTATGAAGGAAACTAAGAACTGTCCTTGCAGAAGGTCTGCCTAACTAAAGGCCTAACTGAAAACAAAAGTTGCGTGTTCAGTAGGATGACAGTTTCAAAAATTAGGTATTGTTTGACGGCTGCTTGTCTGAATAATGAGACAAGGAATAATTTAATTGTTAGTAAGCAAACAAGTATATTATCACCACATCATGATCAAACCAGCATTCTTACACCGACAAAGAAGTCAAGAGCAGAAGAAGCAGAAGACTGATTATCCTGGAAATTCCTGATTATAGCCTTTCCAGAATAGCTTTTGTGAAACAGAAAACTGTACAAACAGTTGCTGGGTGTATTGTTAGGTTCTATGTATAAACAGAGGTTTCCACATCCTGGGCTCATTGCATAAGCATTATTTTTACTGGAGAAAAATTACTAAAAACATTGTCATCTTGATTATCTGCAGCAGAAATTGGCAGAATAAATTTTGAATGATATTCCCTGAAGGCTCCCATTCAGCTCTTCAATCCGAAGAAGTCCAAACTCACTGAATGGCCTGATATAGCGCAAATTCCTTCCATGCTGTTGATAAGTTGCAGAATCAGCTTGAAGCATTCAGCCTGTATCATAATGAAGGCACTGAAGAAGCTGGCAAGGCTTTAGTCCGCTGCAAGGCAAATGCAATTATAGAGCCCAGCCTTCCTTTAAAAAGTTTTGGATCTTGAGATCAGTTGGAATGAAATTGGTGTGATTTTCCCTCACCTTTTTCAGGGCAATACTCTATTTTTCAAGGGAGAAGAATCATGCAAACCTCATCTGTGAAATTTCTCATACTGAGTTTATCTTGACTTGAGCTACCAGTTATAAATGTGTACTGCCCTCTATTGCTGTGCTGTCTCAATATTTTCAAACTGTAGTCATCTGGGAATGGCAATAAAAAAGTCGCTAGTGGATTTAATGAAATCTGTATTACATTTCACATCTCAAACCTGCATGCTAGAATGCTGGTTGGGGGTGGGGGAGTTTGGGATAGGTTACAGTCAGGCTGTGGTTTCACTGGACGTCTTGTGCATATTCACATCCTGGGGGGAAAAAACACGGATTCTTCTGCTCTTCATCCTAGTTGTTGCACCCATGCTTGGATGGCTGATCTCCACAGACGTCTGTTTATAGCTGTGTATGAATTCCATCACTACTGGCAAACACAGCAGGTGTTACTGAGGGCAAGATTTGTCCCCTTCCTCCTCTGTTTCCTTTCCATTTCTCCTCTTCTAGCTTCCTCCTGCATTTTGGGGGACTTCCGTTTACATTTCACACTTAGCAGAGGGTTCCCAATGGCACAAACCAGGCACGCTGCTGCCTGCTGGAGAGGCCACTTTCCTTTTCTGTTTGGGATAAACAGAGGATGTGGACTAATGGCTTGAAATCTAAAGCTGCTGCTTTCCATCCATGACTACATGGCCACGCTGCCAGTGAAAGCTGAGCAAACGTAAGTAACTGTCACAGCTCATGGTGCATTCTTCAAGTGCAGGAACACGTTTCCAGACCCATGGATCCGTTTTTGACCTCAAGTTGCTTTCTCCTCTCCGTTGTATCACACTGTGAGGCTGACATGCTTCTGAAACTGGAAAATGCAAACCTTTTAAGAGTGCTCTCAGGGCTCAGGTAGTCACATCCAGAGATAATTATAAATCTAGAATTGTAATAATTGGATGCCAGTTTCCTTCAGCTAGCTCTCAGGATATCTAACCGTCATGCCATGCAGTACAGCACGGATAGATGAAAGCAAGAATATTGGATTAAGTTCATTCTTAAATTGCAACAGCAGTGTGTGTTTGCATGTGTGTGTGTATGTATGACAGCACACCATGTTTTGTTATTGTTAGGTTCATATGTTTTCTTATCCTAGTAATTTCTTAACAAATAATGTGATTATAAATTTGTAAACTATACAGAAAAAACATCTTCTTTTCACAGAGAAGAAAGAATACAGGCAGGAATGTTTGGTGTTTGGTTCTTTTAACTTAGCATAAACAATGCTTTTGAAAAGCCACTTCTTGGAAAAAAAAAAAAAACACCAAAACCAAAAACAACCCCAAAACCTTTGGTTTCCTTCTGCCTCCTGCCCCTCAAACACACAACTCCCTAACATTCTGAAGGCACAGGAATTAAGTCCTGGCTGAAGATCTTTGGACAGGGGGCAGGGGGAGAGAGGGGGATTGCCCATATGGCAGGAAGTACATGCCACGATCAGAGAGAAGCAACTGCCTCTGGGAGCAACTGCGTTATTGTAATGCTTCTGTAAAAAGCTTTCCTTGAGGCATCTAAAAGACTATATAGAAAGCTGTCTAAAAGCAAATGTTTAATATCATACAACATTTCCTTCTTGCCTAATACATTCATTAAAACTTGAACTTAATTCTTTTTCTTTGAAGCCAGGAATTCCTCCTCTGAAACTCACTTGTATTTATTTAGCTGAACAATAGTTATTTTATTAGGAAATTAAGGATGGACTCTGTCCTTCTAAGTGTACTAAGGGTAGCCTTTTGATTCATTAGACACAGAGGACAATTGTGTTTCATTTTGAATTTTGTTTCCTGATTATCTGAGGAAATTCCCAAGGAGCAGAGGAAATTAGTTATCTGCCTCAAGAAGAAAGCATGTAAAATTAAGTAAATTTTTAATCCTACTTTTACACAGCTTGAGAGAGACCTTCCCTTCCTGGGAACACTAATTTGGCCTTATTGAAGCTTTACAAGTTAAAATATATACAAAATTGTTTGTTATATGTAGCTGAGGATGATTTCAGAGGCAAAGAATCTTCCTCTCATGAACTCTGTGCATTTTCCCCCCTAATCCTTTTATTAAAGTTTTACCCACATTAAAGCTACAACCTTGCTCATACTGGTGTAAAAGCAGCTGTGTAGGATTACACCAAAGGCTCATCTAACCCATCCAGTATCCCATCCCTGTGAGCGGCTGGTAGCTGGGGGAGGAGTTGAAGAGAATTTATAAGAAAAATCCTATTCTTTGTGACCCATAGCAGCCATAAGCAGTTAACAATTCAGGGATTTCCTCAACCAAAAGCTTTGTCTGGGCCACAACGTTTGAAAGCTGCCAATGGAGCTAACTTTCAGGAATGACTCTAATTCCATTTTGAACACACTTATGCTTTTGGCCTCCGCAACATCCTGTGGCAAAGAGTACCACAATTTAATGATGTGCTGTGAGAAAAAGAACTTCCTTTTATTTTAAAACTGCTGCTTATCTCTTCATTGACGCCTGATCGTTCCTGTGTTTTAAGAAACAACGAATAATTATTTCTTATCCCTTTGCCACACCGTTTTTGCTTTATAAAGCTTGCTCATATCTCACCTTAGTCTCTTTTGTAAGCTACCCTATTTAGTCCTTCCTTATACGAACAGCCTTTCCACATTATATCTTTTTTTGAGATGTGGTGAAGACAGTCACATGCTGTGTACCAGAATCTCAAGAATGTTTTATTTACCCTTTAACTAACATTCTGCTTGCATTATGACCACTGCAGAGCACTGATTGGAAGTTTTCAGGGATGTCAACGAACAAGTCTTAGATCTCTGACTTCAGTGTTATGAGCTATTGTGTCCATCTTTGCATCTGTATGAATAGTTATGATTCTTTCCCCTCATGTAAATTACTCTGCACTTAACAGCGAATTCTATATACCAACTGATATTCAATAATTGAGCCCTGCACAGTCCTTCTGGAGCTCTCTGTGATCTGCTTTGAACATTCCAGACATTCAAGCGTGACCTGGGATTTTGTCATCTCTGACACATGACCGATTTTTTCAGAACTACAGAAAAATGAGACTTGCATTCTACCCTAAATATAGTGACTTCATTCTTTATTATTATTACTTCTAAACTGCAATAAGGCCAGTCCCAGTTCTTCAGCAGAGGTCATGCTGTTGTCCAAGAGAGAAGAACCATGGCCTATTTTAGGTTTCAGAACTTCGGAATATTATTTATTGTTTTGCTTTTGAGCTGTTCTGGAAACGGCTATAGAAAATGCTGCGGCCCTTGCCAATTTGTGACTTCTGGTAGCGTTGCATTTGACAGCTTATCTTTCTCCTGGTCTTTGCAAGTCACCACTGTACGCAGATAACATACGGACAGGTGGAGCTGCTACCTTTCTCGGGCTTCCTTAGCGCCGCCTGGTCCATAGAGAATGCTTGGATCCAGCAGTATGGCTTTGGTCAAGCCTTGCCCTTCGAAGTCAGGCCCTAAAACTGTTCTGAATTGCTGCTGCTCCTGCTGATAGATTAAACTGCTCTGGCTAAGCATGGTAACAGCTGGGTGAGTCTGACTGGGAATTGCTTGAGGATGGGTTGAATACTTCCCTGGAACCAGCAAAGAAGGCTCCATCTGTATAGGATGTTCACTGTATCATTTGAAAAGTCATAGAGGTTGTAACCAGCTGAAATAGGGTCATACCTTTGGGACCTTTTCTTTGCTTGGACTGATTATTTGTCAGCTGAGAGACCTTAGGAGTATT
>NW_009647830.1:2119152-2151916 GCF_000708025.1 Charadrius vociferus | reverse complement strand
TCCATTCTTCCTTAAACAATGGTTAGTTTCTTGTTCAAGCAAAAGAACTAATTAACTTGTGTCTACCACTAGGTTTTTAAAACCAGTAATTAAGTCCATGCTGACAGGCTAATTAGGTTTCAGGTTTTACTCCTAATGGACCTTTTGTATCTGTCCATCTGTATCTAGGTACCAACTGAAACTGAGCTTGTACTGGTGGCTAATCTTTGTAGCAGTGAATGACAGGTAAAGTAAAAAAAAAAAAAACCAAACCAACAACAAAACAAAACAAAGCAGAACAGAATCCTACACATACACCATAAAATGTCTTTAAATGATTTTCAAAACAAAAGTAGTTTATGAGCTGCTCTAAGGATTAATCGGTTCACCAGCCACAAAAAAAATTGCTTGTTATCCTGAGTCTTCTTTCAAAAATAATAAAGAATTTCCAGATGGGAATGCAAAAAAAAGGTAATATGGAATAGAATCAAACTGCACCTCTGTAATTGGTTACCTGAGTTCCTCAGAGCTGTTAACAACAATTTTCATCAACTGTGGGCCATCATACTACAGCATGTCATCTCCATCTTTTTCTACAACAGGCCCTCAGTTCGTTGTGGTCTTCACAGAGTATTTTTCCACTTTGTCTCCTTCAGCTTTTTAAACTACAGGTAGTAGGTTTGGAAAAAGTTTCATTTTATTTTTCCTATTTATTTATATCACTTTGCCACTAGAGAGGAAAGAAAATGTTACTAATATTACCAAGGAAAAATAAAGAAGCTGTGTGGTTATGAATTTACTGTTCTTCAGACATGTGTTCTGTGGTACTATATACAGCTAAGCAATGTCAGATAGGCTGCTGGTGTCACCCAGTGGACAGACAAGTTGATCACAGATGGGTGTCACGTAGGGAAGTTTTTCTTTCTGCTCATTCCTAACTGACAGAAATAGCCTTAATTTTACTGTAGTTAAGATGAGATGATATTTGAAAGGTCCTCTGTTCTAATGCCATGGCTGCTACTAAAAACGTACAGAGCAAACACAGGAAACGGTACTTGTTCCCCACTGTTATTAGGAAATAGACAAAGAATAACCAAAAAATAATTCCTGGGTGCTCTCTCCTACTGGGACAAAGTAACTAAAATAACCAAGCAAAACAGCGTTTGTGCTGGTGTTTACGGAAAGATCTGAGGATTATTAAAATCCAATTATAATGCGATTGTGTGCAATGCAAAACAAGATTGCATTTTCTTGGCCTAATAACAGCTTGCGACAGAGGTGAACAGCTTGTGAACAGAGGTGAACAAGACCTGGAGAATCCTTTCTTCACAGTGTTACAACAATAACGTATTTCAAAACATTCAATGTATGCTTTGCGTGCAAAATAAATCACCCACGAATTAATCTCTTACAAGAAAATCTAATGTTGCCAGCCCACATATGAAAACTATACAAGTACTTAAAACTAACTTCAGTGCATGTTCCATCTTAGACTTTCTCCTGATATGCAAAGAGTAGCGCTCAGAATGTTGCAAAACAGAAGTTTTTTTCTTTTTCTAAAGACTGAAACATGCTGCTGTGTGATGTGCTTCAAGACTTGTTGCAACAGACAAAGCAGAAATGGGGTTAAGTCCATATAGATGGCTAGGTCTAACCTACGAAGTAGCAACCAGCATGAGCTTCATGCCCTTTGCAGGTGGAATGAGAATGACCCGATGCGTTGTAAATCCTGAACTGCTAATAGATAGAGAAGAGTTGGGGCTGCTGGGACAAGACTTGGTTCTCCTGAAGAAGGAAGACTAGCATTCCACTCTCATGATGGCCCAAATACTCATGACGCAGCAATCCCAGAGTCACTCACTTGTAACCAGATCACAGTAATAGCATTAAAAGTTAAATAATTGACTGTAATAGTTTTAACATATCAAAAACATGCCAGGAGCTACACTATGTCTCTTCTCCAGTAAGGAACCCTTATGATCTGTAAATGCATCTGCAGAAGTGATGCCATATTTGGGGAGATAAAAGGAATCCAGACAACCCTGAAGCAATGAGGGAACTACAATTATGTAATTAAATATGTGGTAAATTTTGCCTGACCAATTAAGCTAGTAATATCCCTTCTAAACAAGCCCTTATGAACTCAACTGAATTACCTTTCTCTTTCAGACCAGGTAGCAATGGTTCTTTACACTGTAAGTTTGATGACAGAGGCTCCTAAATGTCTTAATTTCTCTTTGTGGGTGCATTTCTCTCTTCTTAAAAGAAACAGCTCCTCTAATTTATAAAATTAGACTTCATACTTGTGAGAACAGCGGTGGTAGCTAGTCACTGTGCAACCTCCTTACGAACTTGTAATAATCCTCTGGAATACCAGCTTCCAAAAGTCTTGTGCTCCTGCTGTTAGTGGAGAGGAGCCAACTACAGGACCACACAAGGAGGCAATACACAAGCCTTTTTTTCCACCGATTTCCCAAATAGGTTTTTGGGTCAGGATTCCAGAAGGAAAGAACAATATGAAAATTTAGGTCTGAAAACATCCTTACTTTCTTCTTCTTCTCTTTATATAAAAGGTAGATATTTAGTTCAGATTTAACCTCTGCTTCTTGGACTAAAACCCCTGCTGGTGCTGAAATGCATGGGAGTTTTCCCAAAGGCTTCATGAAGGCCAGAATTTGACCCCTTCTATGCGAACTTTTTCACATGCGAATCAGAAATGATAGCTGCTGTGTGACCATTTTCTCAAGGAATGGATAAATAACTGAAAGAAGTCATTTTAATGCCTTAATTGGTACTGAAGCTACATCTACGCAGACTCAAATCCTCTTAACATTTTCACTTCAGTGCAGTTCGAGTAATGACCAGTGACAAGCAGAAAGTATCGAATACAGCAGTCACTGATGATTACTGTTGTGCCCACTATGTCAAGGTGATAAAATTGCCCTTTGAGTCTCTACTACCATTTCCACTGTTAGCTTTATCAAGAAGTTTTCAGGTAATTATAAGAATAGACAATGTCCAGGAGACATTGAAATAAAAAACATTCTTTGTTTCAAGGTGTTTATCATATTACCTATCTTTTGCTTTTTTGCCCTTCCAAACTTTAACTTACTCGTATTTCTAGTCCTTCCAAAGGACTTACAGACTTACACAAAGATACTTTCTGCTATGTATTTCCTTAGTACTTGGCTATGTGAATGTGAGACGAGAGTCTTATATTAAGTAACTACTCATATGTTTATGCTGTAAAGAAAATGCATTGGTTTGAAATTTTCTAGCTGCATACTGCTATGCAGAATTTTTTTCATTCATTTTTATTAGAAAGTGCTGATTCCTGGAAGACAAAATGTTTCAACAAAAAGAGATATTTTGTCACACTGCTACCAAGTCACAGATTTCTGCTCAATTGATGCAATAGATTGATGTAATCCTTGGGGCCTGCAATGCCACAGTAGCCACATACACATGCCACAGGTTTTCCTGGTACTGTGCCACGGAGCTAGAAAGCCCCTCAAGACTCAGTTCTAGGGATTTTTAATCAAGGTTTGAAGTCCCTGCTCTACATCAAGGGATTATTCAGGGTTACTTCCTCTGCTGTTCCAAAAAAAAAAAAAAGAATGATGTGAGGAATTCTTCTAAGTTGGGAATAGTGATTTACTCCATCTTCAAAGATATGGATTCAAGTAATATTCAGTTTTCAGAAACAATTCATTTTGAAATGCCTCTTTTTTGCAGGCAACTTTAGCATTTGCACACTTTTTTCTACTTTGGAAGTATTTTTTAAATATTACATTTCCTATAGAACACATATTTGGAGTTGGTGCCAGTTAGACATTTCTGGTGAGACAACTTTTCAGATATTTTAGCAATAAGGTAAACAGAAAATTATTCCAAAAAGACTTTAAAGTTTTCAACCATGTGTTGGAAAAACTATCCACTGTCTGATAAAACCCACCGGAACACATGGCATACTTCTGTTCTCATTCTTTCTTTCATACAGCTGCTCTATCTTGTCTTCACTAGGATCTTTGTGAAGAAGGTAAGACACAGACCACTATAACCTGCTCCTTAAAGGTCATCTGATTGCTAATGAAGTGATCGTACTCCAGGTCTGACACACAGGGAATCCAGTGAGTACTAAACCTGCATGTCTTCCCTTCCTCCCCCATCATAATTTCTCGAAGCACAGCAGGACAAGCGGCCTGGGATGTGACACAGCTTGTCCCTGTCACGAGGAAGAGAAAATATAGGGGAAAGTGTTAGGAAGTTAAAATCAAGTACAGATTGAAGAATCATTTAAAATCCTCTCTACAAGTGACAGGCCTAGGCCCAGTCATCCCCTGTGATCTGAGGTGTGCAGTCATCGAAATGTTTCAGGTATTTCTTAAGGTCTGATGCAACCATGAGTGCTGTGGAGCTCCTGGCTTCTGCCAAAACACAGCCTCTGAAACCAAGCCGACCAGGGAATGAGGGATGCTTTAACCAGATGAGCTAGCCAGGCAGGCTTTGGTAGCAGCCAAAAGAAGACTTCAAAGGCTACTCCCTAATTATCTGAAGGTCTCATAGGCACCTCTTATCTCTGACAGCTGATTGTAGTATACTCATTTTATATTCACGTGTGTGTGCTATGTGTGTTGGTATTATTTGTCTTTCATGAGTGTGGTAAAGACCAATTTGTTTGAGAGGTCCTTTGACATTTTTGGGGGGGGGGTTCTGTAGGCTGTTTGGTCCTGTAAAGCAGGCAGCAGGAGTGCAAGTTCCAGAGCCTTATCTTCACACCTCTAGTGATGACATCATGTCACCAATAAGAACCCGCCACACCACTTTAGGAGATGGTATCTTTTGAAGACACCTTCCTCATGGTGAAAGCAAATCCTATGAAAGGTTTGGACCAGGAAAAAGAAAAAAAAAAAAAAAAAAAAAAAAAAAAGAGCCTCTCAAGCTCACAGGCCTCCTCTCTGGCCTTCTGAAGCTAATAGAAAGATTGTTGCTGTATTTGGGGATGTTGGATCAATCCCTAAATGGCTGTACCGAGAGAAAAGCATTAAAACAGAAAGAGTCATGAGGAACAATGGCCTGAATTAGATGTTTGCTGGAGGTATATTGCGCTGGAGGGAGTAGAAGGAAAAGGGAAATAAGTCCAAATTAATGGATCAGGGAAAAATGATCTCACATACAGCAGCAGAATGTGCAAAACTTGGGTTTTCAGCTTCACAAGTATGTAAAACAAGATTACAATTTCAGCATACTGGGAGCAATAACAAAATACTTGAGAGGTATGGTATCTTTACTTTATTAGTTGAGCTACAGACTAGTCATATGAAATTAAAAGTACTTTCTTCCGTTAATTTTGCTCATTTTTAGACATTGTTGAGTTTGTAAAAAAGCACTGTTGCTACTAGCCTATAGGAAAGGTATCAATAAAAGCGCATTTGCCTCAAAGACACAAGGGAACCTTGAGCCACCAAAAATACAGTGAGAAATCATGTCACCTTGTTTTCTTACTCAGGTTTGAAAAGTTACTGCTGCTTTTGATCCACATGCAATGCATCCTATGCAATGGTGTAGCAGGTTGGAGGCATAGGTGAACTACATAACCACATCCAGAAATGAACTGCTAGTAAACTACTATCATCAGTGTTTACACTGGACCCATCACTGTCCAATCTTAGCTTAGATTTCCTTATCATGAATTAATGACATTCGGTACATTCCTTCTTTTATTTAAATTGAACCGAGTCATATGCAGCCTCTCTGATTTGGTATTGCTATTTAGTAAAACAGTAGCCCTGTATGAGAAAATAACAGCAAGTAAGTGAAAGTTTAATGGCAAAACGAAACAGAGAAGCATCTTGCATTAGCAAGATGTGCCATGGATGGGTGAAGTCAGATTTCAGATAATTGCTAAGTATATTGCAAACCACTTTGCTTTAATGGATTGAATAAAAAGACATTTGTCTGAGACTAGCAGATAATTTGAAATCAAATATGGACTGTCTTGTACTTGAAAAGGCAAGGACTTGGAATAGATGTTGAAAACAATATTCCCTCAATTTCTCTGACTTCGATTACATATTTTTAAGAAGTGAAACAAAGTAGCACTACTAAGACTCTACACAAACTCTCAGAAAGCAAGTATGAAACTCAGATTTCCTATATGTTGTAATTGGCAGATGGTGACTCTTGGAAGAGCAGAGAATCAGTCAAGTGTGTGACACACGGGGTTTGCATCTTCATAAAGGCTGGTATAGGGAGGCATTCCTCCCAGAGTTTTTTGGATGCTACTATCACAAACGTGACTGATAATAATAAAAAAAGTCAATCTTATTTGCTGAAATAGTATTTAAAGATCTCATATGGGCATTTTTACAAACCTTCTTAGCTGCTGCTTCATTGTTGCTGCTGCTTTTACAGTAGTATACAGGGATACATGAAGGCTCTGAGGTACCGATAATAACATCTAATGGAAAAAGGATGTAAATTCTTACTGTGCGGCACAAGTAAATGATCATAAAGGAACCACTTAGTGACTTGCGACTTGGGGGAAAAGTAGTTCTTTCATCTCCTCCTCTTGTCCCCCTTATTCACCTGAGAGGATAACAGTATGGTTCCTGCTGCATTCTGTAAGGAGGAGCCAACCGCATTTGATCTAGAAGGAGAGGAGTTTCTGACTTGGGAACTTGGCTGTTCTCTTTCCTCTTCCCTTGTGATCTCTGCAAACCTGAGGGAACTGGGAGAGCATCTGCAGACTGAATTATGCCCTTCCTTAAGGGTCGCAGAGGAAGGCCAGACATTTTCTGAAGGCGTATGCAGTCAGTTGCTGAAATACACCACCAATGCTGATATCATTCACAAAGTATGCCCTGATGTGGTAACTGATGGTGGTTTTGCGCTTATAAATGTAACTCATCCACTGTGTGATTGAAACTGGAAAAGTAATAGTGAAAGTTAATCATAGAATTACAGAATCACAGAATGGTTGAGCTTGGAAGGGACCGATGGAGATATGTGGTCCAGCCACCCTGCTTAAGCAGGACCACCTAGGGTCAGTTGCCCAGGACCATGTCCAGATGGCTTTTGAATACCTCCAAGGTAGGAGAATCCACAGCCTTCCTGGGCAACCTGTGCCAGGGCTCAGTCGCCCTCACAGTAAAAAAGTATTTCTTGATGTTCAGAGGGAAGGAAACTCCTGTGTTTCAGTTTGTGCCCATTGCCTCTAATCTTGTCACTGGGCACCACCAAAAAGAGCCTGGCTCCACCCTCTATGTACCCTCCATTCAGGTGTTTACATAAACTGAGGAGATCCTCCCAAGCCTTCTCTTCTCCAGGCTGAACAGTCCCATCTCTCTCAGCCTTTCCTCATAGGAGAGATGCTCTAGTCCCTTAATGGTCTTCATGGCCCTTCACTGGACTGTCTCCAGTATATCTATGTCTCTTTTGCACTGGGGATCCCAGAACTGGCCACAGTACTCCAGGTATGGCCTCATTAGAGCTAAGAAGGGGAGAAGGATCACCTCCCTCCACCTGCTCAGGCCAAAGTCTTAACTCAGGTGGTTGATCTTAAATCTGATCTTCACCCTTTTATACCTCCCTCTTCCTGCCCAGAACCAGTTATCTACTGTTGGATTAGGTATAACTAATTGGCAGGTTGGCAGGTTTTTCTGGTGGCTAGATTACAATCCAGAAGAAACAACTATCAGTGTTGATAATGATGTTGACAAGGTAGAAGAGGGAAAATGAATCCTGCCAAAGGAACATGGTGAGGCTCAAGATGACTTCCCCATAAGAGGACTCCAATATATGGAATGCATATTTTGCTAATTTAACCAGCAAAGATACAGAATTCAGGCAGTGCAAATTTTACTGAACCATGTTCAGTTAACCAGAGAATGTTTTTACAGCTTCTGCTTGTAATATTAAGGAGGCTTTGACGTATCAAGCACTCACAGAATGATTCCCATAGCATGTAATGCACCAGCACGAGCTCTCTAAATCAATTTAATTCCATTCAAGGCTGAATTCAAGTTTATATTAGCCTTCTGCCCAGGCCTGGCTTTCATGCTGTTAGGAGTTACATGAACTCACAGTGGATTACATTATCAGATAGTTCATTTAAATGTTATAGCTAATGCATACGGAGCAACAGTCTTCAAAAAAAGGTTAGTAGTTACTACACGCCTTTTTTTTCCTCCTCTTTTTCAAACCTTTCTTCTTCCACCTCCACAGTCTCACTCTAACAAAAGCTGCACTACCAGGGAAGCAGAGGTCACTACCTGTCCTGTTGTCCCCAGTAGTTTTATCAGTACAGGTCTGGAATCCACTGTCTGTTCAGCCCAAATATATCTCAAGGATCTACACGGGGCATGTCTGTACCGTGCAATGTACCTCACTGCAGCAATCCCCGACCAAGTCGATGTGCTTGGCTCGGTGCAGTATCATGCAGAGGTATTAGCCCGGCCCTGGGAATGGTGCAGTGCGTCAACACACTGCTCTGTCTGCGCTAAATGGCCCAAACCCTCGTAGGACTGACCAGTCTGCACGCAGTGGCACTCTGCTGCAGCTCCACTGATGTCAGTTGTGGAGTGGGCTTCTTCAGCACTTGCCTGGCAATTTTAATGCTACCCTGTATGGAAACACTGAGCACAGAAATATCTGCTGACCTCAGAGGAACCATGTATCCCAAGTACCTGCTCACAATTTGAGTCGCCCATTGGCCTCCTGTCTAATTCAGTGTCCAAGCCAGCAGTGCCTGCGTTCTCTGATGGTCAGTCTGGGGATGACTTTGAGAGGACTATTTAGTCTACTCTGGTACCTGCTGATATAGAAACAAGCTCATAAAACCATGGCCCCAGCTGTTTTCTGACCATGCCTGACCTAGGGCTGTGCGATAATACCACAGCCAGTTATCCACAGTGCTCCGGATCTTCCTCTGCAAATTCCTCAGTTCTCTGGCTGCACTGATGTCATTTATGTGGCTTACAGTTGCCTCTGGAACTTCATTTTTCACCAACAGCTCTGTCAACTTTGGTTTTAAAAAATAACAATGGAAAAACAAATTAAAGAACGAAACGATTCCATCTGGTGTTTAATGGTGCTGACACTGGCATAACACCATTAAAGGCCCCAGAGATACAAACACCTTCTGAATACAAATTACTGATAGAACGAGGCGTAATTTAAAAAGAAACTTTTTTGGCCAAATCAACCATCACTGGAGAATAGTTGCAATAGTGAATCCTGCCCTCTTCTAGCCTACACAAAGGAGGCTATAAATACTGAAAAGCAGAGCACATACTGTATTTGTTTTCTTGTCTGGGCTCACGAAAACTCCAGTGGACAAAGAAGATGGAACTTTGTGTTATGCAAAAAAAAAAAAAAAAAAAGGCACGAAGCAGATATAACTGCTAGATTTTTTACTGAACCATTTAAATCTCTGCATTCCAAATAAATGCTGTACATTTAATTTGTTCTGAATATACATAGTAACAGCATGTTACATGTAATACAAACAATGTCATACATCAGTGTATGTTTGAAAAATACCTTGATAACTACAGAAAATGAAGATTAACAACTAAGACAGGCCCCTCTGAAAAATGTAAATGCAACCTCAAATTAATATAAAATTAATTCTACACAGAATCTCTATTTCATACCTGAAATAAAATACTCTTAAATTAAAAATAATGATTTTTAATATTGTGCCCCTTGAGAGTCTCTTTTTGTTCAGCCAGAAGGTAGCTATGGTAGGACTACTGTGGTTTTATTTTTGTTTCCCTAATTCTTTAAATCGGAGTAGATACCAGATAGCCTACTCCTCTCCAGAGCTGTAGGATTCTCTCTGGTTGAGACTGGAGTGCTTTTTTTGTTCTAGGCAGATTTTGGTCTTGTTAATTTCTTGCATAAATCAACATTGGCCTAATACCTGCTTCTTTACTTGCAATTTGTCAGCTTACTTGCTGAAAGTTAATGTAACTATTTTTTATTTCTTTTTAACAAAATCTTAGTTTGCACGCCAACATTCTGTATTCCCTAAAAAAGTTACAGATTCTACCATGCCACAGTGCGACTATTAATTTAAATCTACCTGAAAATACTCCTCTTTCTCTTTCAGATTTGCCCCTGCAAATTATATCTTACCTAGCCTTTCCAGAAGAAATCGATACAAAGTCTCTGTGGCTAAACATACTTGAGGGCTGGAGAGACAAGAATCAGAAGAATTTCCTCAGAATGAACTCTAATCTCCCTTAAATTTCCAATAGTTTGTCCAAATTATCTCACTTTTAAAGACAAAAATTTTCTGCTGGTGGAAAATATAGATGCAAGGGAACTACTAAGTGACAGGCAGTGGCTATAAGTCTGCTTTTAATGATCTCTGATTATGCTATGCTTACTTAGGGCAGAAAGAGTTGAAAGGATTAGCTGGTTTCTAAAGGTGTAGCCAGCAGCAGGACATGGATTATATTGTCTACTGTCCAACTTCTCATAATGATGCCTGTGCCTAGTGCAGGAGAGTTCTTGGGGTGAAGAACACTCATAGAGAGCATAGACTGACATGAAAGCGGACGTTAACGGGACTCCAAAAAGAAAGGTATTAGTCTTAGAATCTACCAAAAGACAAATACCCAGTATGCTATACTGGCTTTAAAGACAGTCTTCATCACTTCTGCCATGATGATTCACAGTTTTCATTGTGTAGCATTTAAATATTTGTTGTTTTGTGAGGTTTTGCTCTGCAGTGTCTTTAATTATTCAGATTGCTGACAACCAGAAAAAAAAAAAAAAAAGAGCTATTTTAATTGCTATAAAAGGAGATAATTTGATTTTTGGAGGAGAAAAAGATTAATTGAGGGAGAGATTCTCGCTGCCTATAAGTAAGAAGCACTGTTTAAAATTCAGAGGAAAGATAATTTTCAGTAATAAGAAACAAAGGGCAAAGTACAAAGACAAATGCTGATTTACCTCAAAGTTTAGACCTTTTCTGGTGTTTTCAGTTACTCTATAATGAAATAACAGTTACAAGTATTTAAAATGGCACTAACTACAGCTGATATTCTGATGTAAGCAAATGCCACCTTCTCAAATCCATTTTCAAAATAGTCTGACCTTTCAAAATAATTGGTTCGTTTGGACCAGTAGTGTTTAAAATGACATAAACCTGCTTGGAGGAGGGAAGACAATAAGATTACAGAATACCATATACATCTGGGGTGTGTTGCTGGGGTATCTCTTAATAAGTCAGTGAGGAGTCTTAGAGAGTAGAGACCCATAATAAAACTAAAATGACTCAATAAAAGCTTCTGGTCATACCTTCTGCGTAGGTTTTTACTGACACACCCTTGTGCCAGTAGAGTAAGTGAAGACACATGATTTTTTCCAGGTAGAATTTCCTATGTCAACAATATAAAGTCAAATCCTCTTAAAGTCAGATTCTCCACCTCAGTGCTGCATCAAGGAAGGCTTTGTGTATAAAGAAGTAGGTCTGAGCTGAGAATTGTATAAATTCTAAATGCCTACTCAAGGGTGTGAATGAACCAAAAGACTTATTTCTGCTACACCAATTCTCCCTATTTCCTTGTAGTCCCTCAGAGCAATGACCCTTCCAATTCCACCAGGGAAAGATATTCAGTGATTTCCTCATGGCGCTTCATCTTCCCTAGTTCTACTTTGAGAGAGGCTCAAATTCTCCATTCTTCCATACAGGAAGCCTTGTTCTGGTGGCATTTCAGATGGCAGTCTTACAAGGACTCAGGAGTAGCTCTATTATCATTATGGCACAGCCACTTCCAGAATTGGAAGGAATAAGGTATTGTTTCTCATCCCAGTGTTACAGAGGGATTCCAGCTTTTTGAGGACGTATTAATAGCTTCTCAATCTTCTTTAATCAAAGAACTGCCAAAATGTTTTAAAAGACAGGTTACGAAATGTAGATTGAATTTTTGTTTCCAAGCAAATAAAAAATAGGTTAGACTTTGAATATGTTAATTTACTACTTTTATCTTCCCTCATTTAGAATGTTTTCTTACCCACATAAGCAGAAATGTGTGTGAGTGAGAAATTGGGGCTTTTTTTGCTAATGATGGTGATGTTAGTTGTACTAGTTTCATGGATCGCATTCTAACTTCTAAGCCTATGAGCTACACACTGTGAAATGCTGTTACAAAATGCCATTTAATAACTCCAACAAAATTAACTTCTCAGGAGGTCAGGAGTTAATCTAAATTTCTTTTAAAATCAATGAGACATGCCTCTTATAGACCTGCAATGTGTGCTTCTACATTTTCTAGGCTAAATGCTTTCATATATAACAGGAAGAAGGAAGTAAACTCTGAACAAACAGAATTTTGGGTTTGTTTTCCTTGGATCATAGATTTCTTCTGCTTTTCCAACAACTGTTTTGTAACTATCTTTTTCCTGACTCCCAAATCACATAAAAACCCTGGTTTATGAACAGTATATTTCACCCTAACTATGAGATATCATTTGCCATTAAGACGTAGAGTTTTGGCTGGACAGCCAGCTCACTGCATAGAAGTGAAGACCAGGAAAAGATCAGGATTTCTTGGGGCTTCATTCAGCACCCTCCACCTACAGCACAGTAAATAATACCTACCTCAGAATGGGCTGTCAATGCACTCAGTATTCCATCTGGTAGACCAGAGAATTCTAGATAAATTACAGGTAATATTTAACTGCCCTTTCTGAGCAAAAATGAAGATTCATCTGTGTTCTAGCTGCATCTCTAGAGTAAACACTGGATGTAGGGTGGTAGGGACTTATTCACCAAAAGTTGTGAATAGGTAATACATTAAATAACTACAGAAATCAGCCAGAACAAAAGGAAGAAACAGGAACCTAATAACTGTCCCTTTGGGCCAGACCTATAGTAGGTGGACATTGGCATAAATCCACTGAAGTTTCTATTTAATCTCTAGAAGCTCTTACTTGATCACTCTGTGGCATTGCACCTAGCACACTTAAAACTAAACAAACTTGTGAACTGTGCTTTATGGGAAAGCTCATCAATTCCAGAGTTTGCAGAGCAAATAATATTTTAAAGCGCCTTCATAAAGTGCAATACTGTAGCAGTTACAACATACCAATTCTTCTAACTGTGGAAGAGCCACACCCTGCAGCGGTGACAAAGACAAGCGCACACGTTCATGTTGCCACTTGTAGACCAAAGCGCTCTGCAATCCTCACTGTGATGTATTCATTAACCTGAAAGAGCAAAAAAGGAGATTTACTAACTCCACCAAGTTTTCATATTTATGTTTGGATAGGAGAGGCAGACTGGGGTCTCAAAGGGTTATCCAAGACAGTTGGTCATAGGTGAGGGAATGATCAGTTACTCTAGGCTTAAGTCTACAAACAAGTTTTAGTGCTGTCACTCTCATTTGAATCCTGCAGTTAGCTTGTGGTGTAAGAACTGCAGACAGAGACAGCTCCCAGCTCTTTGGATGACTCCTGCCCAACGTAAATGTACTGAGATTGTGAGTGTTTTGGAAGGTGATGCTGTAGAGCAGGAAGACCTCAGAAACTCTCCTACCTCTCAAACTGTTCAGGAAAGCATGTATACTTCTGAGGCAAAGGCTGTAGAGTCATAGAATGGTTTGGGTTGGAAGGGACCTTAAAGATCATCTAGTTCCAACCCCCCTGCCATGGGCAGGGACACCTCCCACTAGACCAGGTTGCTCAAAGCCCCATCCAACCTGGCCTTGAGCACTTCCACAGATGGGGCATCCACCACTTCCCTGGGCAACCTGTTCCAGAGACTTGCCACCCTCAGAGTAAAGAATTTCTTCCTGATTGTTGTGGTTTCGACTTGGCTGGCCACTGAGATGAATGACAGATGCTCTCCCCCACCTAAGAGAATTATGTGTTTAGAAGAAAACTAAACTACTTTAATGAAATATTAATAAAATTAGAAAAAGGAAATAATGAAATGTATACAAGATATACAAAACTGTATCAAGGTCCCATGATGATCACGTCACCGGCAGGCACTGGGGAAATCCCAGACTGGACTCCGACATGGATGGGAACTGGATTCCAGATCTGGATTCAGGAATGTACAGATCGGGATCAAAGGCAGATGAACGGAAGCATACCTGCTGGTCACACTTCTTTTGATGCAGCCCAGGATGGTCATACTTCTGGGCCTTCTGGGCTGCAAGTGCACATTGCCAGCTCATGTTGAGCTTCTCATCAACCAACCCCCCCAAGTCCTTCTCCTCAGGACTGCTCTCGATCCATTCTCTGCCCAGCCTGTATTTGTGCTTGGGATTGCCACTTCAGATATGAACAGACTCGGGAAGCTCTAGTCCTTGTTTGCCCTTTAACTACTGTCGTTGGTGAGAGTGGACAGGATTTGGACAATGTTTAGCCCCTAGTAAAGAATCAGCATTTTGACACATACAAATTGTTTTCTTAAAATCATGGTCACTAAAGCTTTGAGCATTGTCTGTGCACACGGACCATGAAGAATGCCCTGGTGACACCAAGCAGGGGACTTGGAACCACTTCCATTTAATCCAAAATCCAGTTTGCACCATCCTTTTCCAGCCTCTGACACTCCTACCCATTCAAAGTAAATATTATGTTGCAAAAAAAAAATGTTGAAAAGTAACTGCTTTACTAAATGCATCTCCATTTTCATGTGGCTCATGTGGATGAATTAATTTGATATAGCACATAGTTGACATTCTATAATCCGTAACATTCTATAACCTGTATTTGATAACCCAAAGTCTTTCAATAATTATCTGCTTTAATTTTTGCCGACTTTGTAAAAAATAAAACTGCATATAGAGCATGATATTTTGGAAGTCTCAAACTCTTGCAGATTTTACAGAATAAACAGAAGTCCAACCCCAAATAAGAATATCTGCCTATATGAAAGTCCTAGCAGCTGTAAGAATTTTATTGCCAGCTGTTTGAAGTTAACTCCTTTGTGTCAGCTGCCAGCCTGGCAGTATGAGCCAAGTAAAGGAAACCTGGTGTGGGTTTGGCTACCTGTCATTCTGTCAGGGCCTTATGTAGGCTTTTTGTGCCTCTCTAGTAGGTAGCAAGGAACAAAAAAAGGAAAATCACCTGATCCAACCCCTGTAAATAACGGGTGTGTTTGCAAACTCTGTGCCTGAAGGCACGCTTACTGACTTGGGTCACAAATGTTTTTACCTTTGTTTCTGGTATTTTTGCAGCATGCCAGGCCCAGCTCTGGTAACTGCAAAGCAGTGGGAGACTTTTCATGGACGTCAGTGGAAACGGGATGAGGCCTGAACCAAGGCAAACAACTGCCTGCAACTGAACATGCTCCCCCCCCAAAAAAAAAAGAGGAATGGCTCGTTCATATTCCCAAGCTCAGAAAAGACTCTTCCAAGATGCTTCCAGCAGGGAAGGCGGGCATCTGTTTTATTGAAATCCTGAGTTATAACAGCTCCAGGCAATTTGCTTTTCCTTCTTCTTGCCACAGGAGTAAAACAGAAGTAACGATACCCATTCATGTAGAGGCAGTTGGGAAGGCCATTCTTTGTAAAGAATGTGTTAAAGAAGAAGAAATGTAAGCATCAAGTTCCTTGCAATTCCTCAGAGAGACCCAAAGATGTAAAATTTTAAAAACAAACAAACAAAAAAAGTAAGAATAACTGTAAGAAAAGTAACGCAATAAATATTACCTGTGCTATAACTGGCTGGGCAAGCTTGGCATCCGGAGGCCATTTCCATTCTCTGACCATTTCTTCATCTTTATTAGTCACCAGACCTCCTTCCTGATTAAATGTCACTGTTATG
The DNA here is from genome assembly GCF_000708025.1 of Charadrius vociferus. NCBI lineage: Eukaryota > Metazoa > Chordata > Aves > Charadriiformes > Charadriidae > Charadrius > Charadrius vociferus. The sequence continues at coordinate 2,136,145 of NW_009647830.1, read as the reverse complement.
GTGTTGCTGTAAACAAGCAGAAATATGAAACCTGTTTTTCCTGGTGAATCTCACTAAAACCTAAGCAATCCAAGCAGCTCTCTTTGATCTACAAGTCTTTAATTAAAAAGCTACTTTGCATATCTGCTCCTTCATCAAGCTTTATTCATGCTACAGGCCTGTGAGGCGGGTATAAATTATTATCACTGTGATACAGACAAAACAGGTTTTTTGAGTGGATTCTGTGCGTTGATGGTCTTCCCTGGACACAGGGGACTGGAGAATTTTGGGGTTTATTGTTTAAAGTACCAGGGATAGTCCTGCGTTTGCTGTTTTTTCTCACGATTTAACTGAATACAGCAACAGAATATTTCATATTTCATATTGACATATTGAAATACTGAAATATTTCATATGCTTTTCTTGAGTTTCCACTGGGTTTTGAAAAATAAATACATACATGTTAGCAAGGACAAAGCACAAAGCACCAGGAATCCTGAGAGTTAATGCTTGCACTTTATATTTTCTATGTACTTTTGCTTGCTTCTCCATAACATAAGGTTGGCCAGTATAGGTAAATTTGCTTGGTTTGATTTTCTGTCCTAACTGAGAATTGTTTAAAAAGTTGGTTTTTTGAATATTTTGGATATCTGGACTTTTGGGTTTTTTTATAAACAAGGGCCAGCTCTCTCCACTAGCTATGAGTCCTTTTATACAAGCTTTTATACAAGAGCTGAACAATCCTTCTCTGCACAGCTCCAGTAAAACATATTCCTCCAATACCAAGAGCTGATTCAGGATGTTAAGCCAATGAACCTGACTTCTTTAAAAATTAAGCCAGTTGCAAATTAATGTGTCCCTTGTTTTTAGCTACTGTTCCTCTCTGCAGAGCATGAAATTTTGATCCCAGATACCTTAGGTACTCCAAAGTCACTGAAGGAGCATAAAAGAGGAAAACCAAGGACACAACTGTGCTGTAAGTAGGAATCAATGATAATCTTTCATGTAAAGAACTGCACAGAGAATTATGCAGAGAGATACAAACAGACAGTAATACAATCCAGAAGAGAACTGATGATGTTCAGGTAACATGGTCTGGTGGGCCTGAAACATCAGAGGAAATCACTTGTGTGTATATGGGGATCTGCTCTTTACAACTGCATTTGAAACCGACACACGGGATACTGAGAATATCGGTGTTCATCCTGCAGCTTTTGTTAGATAGGTTTTTAATGACAGACCAATCTATGCCCCTTTATAAGGGGACCCACCCACAATAGGAAGAAAGCTGTACAGAAGGATAAATATCCAAACAAATTCTTGCAACTGTTTTAACAAGATGGTGTAACACAAACCTGGAAGAATAAATGAAATGCAGAGAAAGAAACAGAATCAAGACGAAAATGTAAAACCATGAGCAACACTTTTTAAAGAACTTTTCTTAAAACATGCATCTAAGATCTAGTGAAGACAATTATAGTCTTAATTTCCATCCTTATTAAAAACAGACCATAGAAAAAGGAGCTGGAAGGGACTTAGAGAAGTCACTCAGACACATTTAAACAGAGGGAATGGATCAAACAACTCTGCAAATGTTTGGTGGTGGCCAGGCACAAAGATTCTTTAAGAACAAAGTTCTTTGTTGTGTGTAAGTTATTCCACATTAGGTCAGTAGCTCAAATTTCTTCATAAAGTTATGCCAATTATTTTTAATACAGAAAATCATAATGATGATAGAACAATACATAGAACAAATAGCATTTGATCAGCTCTTTTTATGACTTGTACAGTGTGCTGCATTGTGAGGCACTAAGAAATGGCAGGGGTGGAGGGGGAAAGAGGGTGTCTGCATTTTGTCTGTGTGGAATAGCCGTCTGCAGCTCATGCCACACATTCAAGGCAGCCAGAGGCTGGCTCCCAGTTGCCTGTTGTCTCCTTTGTACGTGTAGATGTTTTAGTACGTCAAAGTGCATCCTGTCCTCACAGCATTGGTTTCAGAAATGGGAAATCCAACTTTCAAAGTGATTTCTGCCTAGCTTAGCAATTTAGATAACATAGTGTTTTGGGGCTGCATGAAAAAAATGGTGGCATTTGACTCCTAGAGGGGAGCTGTAGAGGGGACAGGTCCCTGCACCTCCAGGTTCCTTCACCTCGAGGTGACCTGCAAACAAGATGGAAGTGGTGTTTTTCATCTTCCCACACATGTAGGTGTCAATCTCCTCCAGTGCCAAATTCTCCATGGACTATCAGTCTGTCTGAAGAAAAGTTTGGTCACCAAGACTGTGCCTGGCTTTACTTTTTTGAGTGACAAAGGTAGGTGAAAAACAACCAACCAAAATAAACCCAACCCATTGTCAGACACCCAATTAAGATATGACTCTAAGCTGCAGCAAAAAAAAATTGTGTTGCACAACATAACACCCTTCTCATGTCTATTATGCTTTTGAACATTGTTCACATCCTTGTATAGCTTCATGCTCTCTGCTCTGATTTGCAGCATCAAGCAAGTGCTCATAGTGCATCTAGGAAGACAGATGCTGCTATGTCCAAAAGGGGTGAAAGCTCCAACTATAGAGTGATCTGGAGAAGGGCTAAATATGTTGGTATAGAAACCCCCACATGAGAGAGACGGCAGCAGCTTTGGCAACCAGCGAGATACTCAGAAGGATAGCTAAAATGAGAGTCATGGATTTAACTTGTTATCATTCTCCAGTTTTATGGCTTCTGTTGCATGCTCCTGCGGAGAGCATGGGGACTAACACTCTCTATCAGCTCTGTATCCTGGGTATTGGGCCCAGGATAAGTGAAGTTACTAACCCAGTCACGTCCTTCCTTGAACAAGTGGGTTGGGAGGGATGGAGGATGGGTAGAGCTCTCAGTACAAAATCCACCCACCTGACCAAACTAACATGGCTGGTACAGGCCAGAAGTGACCTTCACAGGAGCAACACAGGAATCATAAATATATTTATGAAGCACAATATCTTTGGTGGTTTTCCTTGTGACAGAGCAGACTGTTCCTAATCCAGTTTGATGACTGGGACTGATAAAGTGATCTTTGTTCAAGACAAAGTTATACTCTAAATAGATTGCAGTCAGACACCATTAACTTATAACTGCATTTTTCATTCTGGAATATTTCTTTCTGAGGCATGTCCACCCACCTGATACATACTGGACTTTGCTGTTACAATCTGACTACTTGGCTATAGTTCTGGTACTATATAGATACAGTCTGGTAAGAAATGAACATTTTCATGTAGCTGAGTCTTGGAAGCTGTTCAGCTACACATTAAGTCTGAGTCTTCTCCCTGTAGAAGTCTTCCCACAACCTCTCACTCTCTTGCTTGAATTCACATGTACTGTGTAAACAGAAAGGATATTAAATGAAAGATGACCCACCATTCAGCCCATAGTGCAGTCTTCTCTGTGCTGTGCCTGCTTTCTTGACCACTGGGATCTGAGGTTTGCCATATGTCAGCTCTGATGTGACAGCCATGCCAGTCTGAACCTTCCATGTCTTGGAGAAAGTTTCTTCTCTGTGATCACCATAATTCTCACCAGAGAATAATTGGCTTGTTAAATGCCACTTCTTTGAGCTTGGATGTTTGCTCTTCTCTGTTTACATGAGGAAGGAAAAAAATTACACCTCTGATTAGTTCTTGCTAAGCAGAATCCTCATGCAAGGCTTCCCTTAATTTAGAATGACGTTTGACCTAAGCAGAAAACATATCTCAATTTGTGAGTTTCTCTGCTGAGATAGAAATGATCGATGTTACTACTTTAGTTAGGAATTCAGGCAGCCTCACAAACACCAGCAAACAGCCCCATTGCCCCTTGAATTTTTTACAGACATCTCAGTGCTTTTTCACTAGACTCAGCCCATGAGTTGCAGTAGAGTGTGGACGTTCAGACTTCTTACTGATCAGCACGCCATCATGACCGACAGTGAAAATTTCTGGTTTAAAGTCTCAGCTATTGTACGCTTACAATTATCTCAGCAAGCCACTGGGTTTATACCTTCAGCTACAGTATGAGTAAAATGTGCACAAATGTTTGTTCTTCTATAATCTCCTTTCTACTTAATGCAGAAGAACCTGCTGATCTCCCAATTCCATCGCCAAGCAGTATCAGCCCGAAGTGGTAGATTTCTGTTTTGTTTCATCAATAATCTTTCATTAGGACCTCTCTACAACTAATGATATGATTTTGCACTCTTCTGAATTGTTTTTCATGTGAGAATCCTGAGGAGTTTCATAAACATTGATGATAAATATTATTAAACCCTTTACTCTCAGATCCCTTTCTAGGGGTCAGATAAGTTGCCCAAGATCACATAAGTCACCTGTGGTTAAGCTGGCACTAGAACTGACTGCACCAACCCTCTACACATGTACACAGCAGAGATACTTTGACTGTGAGGGGCAGCTAACTTTACCCCTGTTGAAAGTCTACCTACCTGATTATTTTTTTTTCACCTTCACCATCCTGTATTCCATACATCTATTGTGCTGCTCTTCATTGCTATTGCTTACTTCATCCTTCTGAGAAAGAACAATACTTAAATATTTAAAAATTTCTTTATCTAACACCCAAATTTATATCTATTTCAGTTCCATGACTGATCATGAGAAAGAAGCAGAGTTTGAGGCTGGCTAAATTAACCCAAATCCAGGAGACAACTGTTTAGTCCTGCCAGGCTTTGGCTGACATCCTTTTCAATCAGATGTTCTATGTGTACTGTTCTACATGTATATATGAGTGCATGCATCCATACTTTTATCTGTTAGTCTTTCAGCAGTTATAAAAACATACAGGTCATCACAGTAGTAATAGGCAAATTAAACCATTAAAGGAAAAGAATGAGCACAAAAGCTGGTCAATGTTGAGGAAAGCTAATTATGTAAAACATCAGCTGGTAGAAATCAAAGGAATATTTTTGTCTTCAACCAATATTTCTTGCTGTTTCAATTTTGCCATAAAATATTGCTTAGTATAAACTTTTTGCTGACCAGGCTGAGCATGAATATTTGAGAACACTAAGCCAACTCTCATGGCACCAACACAGGAATCTGGTGACATCATCAGGGTACTGCAATATGAGGAGCAGCATTTTACGTCCAACCTGATGGGCCTACATGGTCTGCAAATTCTGCAAATATGCTCAGGTCCTGTGAAAGGGAACACTTTGTTTGTAGGGAGACCTTATGACCCTATTTGTGGCATAAATGTTGTTTTCAATTAGATGATTAAATCAGCTGACTGCAGAGCTTTTGGGAACAGTAATTTGGTAGACCCCAGAATAGTTGTACCACAGACAACCATGGGTATCCCCAATGTTTGGATGAGCTCTATCAAGTTCTTAACAATTGCAGGCTGGGGTATACCAAAACCCAGCATCCAGGAGGAAAAATGACAGATAATTGTAAGACATGATACGTCTCATGAGTGGGAAGACAACAGCACTCATTTAAGTAATCAGAAAATATGACGTTTCCAGTATAAGTCTCAAGTATTAAGCTTTTTTGTTGCTTTTCTTTTTGTTGGCTTTGTAAACACCTTGTATAGATATTGGACGCTGACACACAGAGGTCAAACAACGCAAACTCCAGTTTTTGCTGCAGCATCAATTCTTTTGGACTTTGGGCTATTCAGTTCCCCAAGGAATAAAGCAGTGATAATAACCCATTCCATGATGAACAGTATGCTAGTGTACTATATTGTACAATGTACAATACATTGTAGCATATACACTCTTAAACACTGAAAAATGCTTTTTTATACACCCACTAGCTGCTAAACCTATTATTATGAATCATGATTTTTCACCTAAGATACAACGCTGATTTTATTAAATCTGAGTATGTTTATAAATTTGCCAATGTACAGGACCTGTCAGTTAAGTAGCAGGATATCTAACAGCTGAAATTCAGAAACTGTGCTGTAGATATAAAATTATATAGGTTAACTTTAATAACTGTCCTTGTAAGTAATTAATGCTTATAATTGGTTATCAGCAACGACTTTTTTCATTTAAACCTACCCAGCTTTATAAATTCCATCACTTTTTCCCCAAAGAATTGATCAGGCAGGGTAAATACTATCTATTTCTGACACTTCTTCCATTCCTTGATACTATTTTAGAGCTATAGTTTGCACTCAGAGAATGGCTGAAGTATTTGGAAGTAACTATACATTTTAAACACATGGCCAGCTCTCTATGGGGAGCCTCCAGGGTGTTAAGGGCTATCTTGTGCTATGTAAAAACAGAAGGCTTAAGTATAATCAGCATGAAGAAGTCTAAAGGCCTGATTCTCACCACAATATCTTGCGGCAATCTTCCTTCAGGCCCTGGGAAGGCAACACGCTACAGATAACAGCAAATTATCACAACGCAAAATGGTTTTCATGAACCATGGTTTCCTTCGCAAAAGATACTCAAACAGTTTTTCACAACTACTGGAAAGTTTATCTGCAGATTAATCATAATCAGAAAATCTTGTCTCACCACTAATCACTGAAAATGTCTCTGTTGAGATAATTCTTATCTTCCACTACAGTAGCTAAAATAAAAGTTTATGTTTCTCTTTCATGAATAGCGAAATGTTAATCAGAACTCTAGTTTTCAGAGCAATAACGGTCTCCAGACTAGTGTGTTGGTTTGGTTTGGTCTCCCATAATCTGTATTCTACATCATAAAAACACTGCCATTTATTCTAACTTTGCTTACGGAAGTATAAACCTCAGTTCATTACATTTGGTTTTGAATTTGTTCGAGCCTCTCCAGTGTCCACACATAAGGCAGCTTCTGGTGAATATCTTCAGAATTTGAGTCAGAAAGTTGGCAAATCCAACCTAGAGAAACAGAATGAGAGATTAGAATCAGATGCGTAAGTAAAGACATGTTCATGTCAGTCCTGTTCCATGGCATCTGTCAATAGAAAGCAAGGTTCACTCATATGAATACAAAGTGCTGAAGCCTTGGGAACTGTCTTCTTAAACAGATTAAACAGATTCTTTGCCTTGCAGAATACAATCAGAGAAAGAGAGAATGCGCATTGTACATGCCTTCAATTGAAAAACAAAACATTATGTTTATAAAGAGGATGGCCATCCACAAAAATGGATTCTTCAGATAAATTCCAGGTTAGACCTCCATATGAACTACCTTAACTTTCCACCTCAGTCACAGTCACTGTTTGATTGATCTACAGCCCAGGATCGCTGCTGAAAAAGAATGCAGGTAATGTAGACCCTTTAATTATTCTCAGCAGCAATCTGGAGAAGTAGTTGGAAAATTAAGCCATGCATCACTTTGAGCAGCAAGGGCACAGAGTTCTTTTAGCATGCATTTCTGTAAGACATCTGTGGTGGCAGCTGAACTATGGTAGGTATATTTTACTTAGTTTGCATTTGCAGCATTTGTGGATGATTTCAGAAGGCCTGTGGGAGTGTGGAGGAACTCCTTAACTTCTGGAGATTCTCAGGGATTCTCACTCGACTTTCTAAACAGATGAGAATGCCCAAGATGAACGGTCAGGGTGTGATCTCTATTCAGTCTGAACATCTTCTGTTACAGTGTTTATTATCAAGAAATCAGATTATTTGATGTGAAAGTCCAAATGAGGTGATAAAGAATGGCTACAGACACAGACTGCTAGAGAATGGGCCAAGCAATTGTTAAAATTCATGCAGGGAGGCTTTGTTTCCTTAGAGTTACTATTTCACTATGAACAAATTGAAAACTAACAAACCAGAAAATTGGTTCTGTTTTACCTCAAAACAGGACAGCAAGTTAGTCAGAAACAAGAACTCAGTGGGTTAGAATTGTGGTCACAGCAATGCATGACCTGCTGCTGGGCCTTCCCTTCACCAAATAAAAAATAAACCAAACAAATGGGAGTTCCTGTAAGATAGGAAAAGGTAGGGGTGATTTAGTAGAAGCTGGTTGTCTTGACCCTTTAGACATTAATCTGAGATTAAGAGAAGTCCAACAGCTTCATGACTATACCACGCACGGGCAGATCCACTGGTGGAGTGCTGAAGAGAAATGTGCATGATCTTGAGACTGCTGAGACAGAAGAAAAAAGAGGCAGCCTGTGAGCGCAAGAGCAAAAGGTGGAATGAATGCTCTTGTAAATTTAATAGCTCAAAGACACCAAGAGCACGCAACTCTACAACAAAGCATTTCAGAAGTGCTGTTGCTTTGTTACAACCAGAAGAAACTGGATGCCACATTTTCAGAAAACAACAGAAGAGGGCATAATTCCCTTCAGTGCCTATATATTTCTTTATGGAGCTACTCGTCCATGCTAGGATGCTGGGTGTCTCTGCAGCACTTTAAACCTTCACCAGCCAAGGAATTTCAGTTCTGCAGTCCTGGTGGCACCTGATCAACTTCACGGCCAGGATTAGGAAGAAAATGCACAAATGCTCATGGCAATGTTCTTAAAGAAATCCAACAAGAGGTGCAGAGTAAGCAGACCTTCCCTTCAGATCATCAAATTTGTCCACATTTTAGGCAGAACTGGTATAATGTCTTATGAAGAACTTTTCGTTTAGTGCATTACAGCTCCCATTCAGATCAAAAGTTAAAGAGATTGAAGGCAGGAGTTCTCTCCAGCTACAGGTTAGCACAGTCATGAGTCTCTGAGGGAAATCAGTCTGATACTAGCAAGGAGGCGCAAATTCTCTCTCCAAGTCAAATATATGTGGGCAGACAGTTTCCAGTACAGAAAGACTTAAAATAATACCCAAAGCAGTTATTGACCCTGTATTCTGCTAGCAAAGAGTAGTGGACCTGCAGTGGCTACTTAGAAAACCTTGTTGGCAGATGATCAGAGACAATCAGAGAAGGACTGGGTATTTAAAAAGAGATTGTATCCGAAGAGTAAGGGGGGGATTATTGCTTGACAATTACTCCCTTCTCATGCTAATCCATACTTTAGTTAATTCAGATACTCAGACAGCTGTCCAAGTACTGCATAATTGTAACCACCGCTGCTAAGCACCAGCCATCCAGCTGAGCTGTCTGCTACTCTTACCTCTTTCTTTAGGAATGTTGGATGAGGGTGAGAAGCTGCTTGTGATGGGTGACCGGCCAGCATCATTTTGCACAACAGGAGCTAGACAGGAAGAAAGCAGAGTGCAATGTTTATGATCATACATACAAGTGTGAGTCAGCTTTCAAAAGCATAAAAACAAAGATTATTCTTGGGGTTTTTTTTTAAAGACAAAGACTGCAGTAGCATCTAGAGAGCTGGAACAGGCTTGACCCCAACCTACAGTTCTGCACTGAGAATTACTGATGCTTGCTGAATGAAATGCTCTGGATGCAAATGATTTTTACTGGCGCAATATGTTATGACTCTATCACTCACCTTGAAAGAGGAGACTAAAAATTGCTTTGATAAATGGTTTGAAACATTGCCCAGTTTCACCGGCTTTGTTCTTCTAAGTGTTTGTACCTCTTGCTTCAGCCGCAAAGCTATTTCATCATGTCCTAAAACAATGCTTTGCAGAGAACTGCAGTATAACAAGCTACAAAGTGGAGCATGTTGGCCTGCCCAGCCAACAGAGGGTGTAGTCTTAACAGAAAGTCCTTTTTTCCCTTTTGCAGCCAAACATTACAACACAGCACATTAACACAGCACCACCTTGCCTTTACTTCCTACAGGCATGTTTGATGCTGTCTCAGGTTTTCTTTTTTTTCCTTTGCAGTGCAGGCTGGTAGAGCAAAGCTTTTCTTGTATCGTTCTTTTCTGATGGCAGTGGTTTCACGCTCTGTACATTTGGACCCCGGAACACCACTCTTAACCTCCTCTGAGGCTTGGCTTCTCACGGATCTCACACTTTTGCACACTAGTGACTTCTGGTGCCATTTATTGTAATCAGCCCCCTCAGTGAGTTCTCTCCAGCTACAGGTTAGCACAGTCATGAGTCTCTGAGGGAAATCAGTCTGATACTAGCAAGGAGGCGCAAATTCTCTCTCCAAGCTCCTGTAACATGTTGGCAGCCACAGACTTATTCCACATGCTCAGTGGTGAGTGGTCATTTGCCAATGGGATCAAAGACGTCTGGAAGATCTTTGGGTTTGAGTCCTCTGTAGTGGTTTTACACAGGGAATGACAAGATATTTGTTGCAAAACTGGCTATTTTTCTTTTCGTGTTGTATTATTGTTTAAGAAAACATCTTCACGCCTTTCTGTATGCTCACCTATACAGATGGCACTCCTGCCTTCAATTGGTCTGAGGAGAAAAAAAAGCTGTATCATTAAGTGAGAGCAGTAAGAGTGGAAGCACACACAAAAGAGACCTGTTAGCTTTGCTGCCTGAAACTTAGGAGGACAGGCTGGCAGTGTTCCCTTTCACTGTTGAGACTGGGCCATACTTCCTCCCAAGGAAGACACTCCTAGATCAAGCTCAGAAATACCTGTGCAGAGCAGCACGAGGAGATTTAATGCAGCCATTGCCAGAACAGGGAGCCTCTGCACTGACAGTGCATGCTTTGCACTGTGCCCACTGAAGTGCAATGTAATGTAATGCAATGTAACGTGCTGACTGACTTCTTCTCTCCTGTGTAAAGCTATTTTCTCTTGCCTCAGTAAAATGGTAATCAAATAAATCCACACCTTTGCTTTCTTAGATGTGACATGCAAAGGACTTTTAGACAAAATGAAACTTTGTGTGTCTAACGAAGTCTTCTCTATTACCTTCTGATTCATGTTGGGCTTTTTTATTTTCAGTTTGGGAACTCTGATCTTCCATGGTTATGACAGGACCATCTTTATTTTAAACTGTAACAGTTTAGACAACTGCCAATGTGAAAAATTTATTAACAAGTTTTAGGAGTTTTAAAATCTAAAATACAAAGAAAGTTTACCAAGAAAGTCTTAGTCCTCAAGCCTCTAAACACACACAAGCTTAGCTGCAACCACATGGTTACCCCCTCCAGTTTCAATGGTAGCTTCTTACACTCTTTGAGTACAAACAAATGTGTTCATAGACTGAAACAATCTGGAGTAAATTTCTAAAATTCAAAAGCAAGTTAGGCAAAATAAGGTTTGTCCTTGGAACAAAAATATCAGTTTAAAGCAAATATGATGACACCTGAATTTAAAACCCAGTTACCCGGAGGAGTCACACCCCAGAGGAATGCTGTGAACACCGTCTCCCAGTACATTAGTCAGCAGACATAAACTTCATGAAATCCACAGAGCTGTGCACTATGCTGTTGTTCAGCATATGCCAGAGCAGTAGAACAAGGCTATTATGTGGCATTCTTTAACTAAGTGCTCAAGATTTGTGTGTTAAATACATTAAACTCATGAAATGCTGACAGCAGAAATGAACATTAGGTACTACACCTCAAGGAGTTAGGGTTAGGTACAGGACATTGTCACCTTCCCACTCGTCTCCCTCTGCTCCCACTGCATGGCAGGATGCCATTTCTGGTCATGTGCCTCCCCCATCTCTCCCGTTCTGCCTTGGCCACATCTACTTTGGGACTCCTTTTCACATCTTCCCTGAAAACTAGTTGACAGAAACTTCCCTGCTCCCATCACTACTGGTGTCACACTATTACCTGGGAGTAAAGCCAGTGGGAAGATCTGTAGTGAAATATGAGGACAGTTCTTCTGGTATTTTCTTTCATTCTTGTTTTCACCTACAACAAAATGAACGCTTCCAATTTAAGACTGGAGGAGGTGTGAAGGGGAAGAGGGAAGCAGAAGAATATCCTGGATATAAAAGAAAATACCTTGTCACAAAAATATACAGGTCCTGCCTCCAGCGCTGCAGCTGTAAACATTGGTCCCATTACTCCCTAGAACGAAGAAGGGGTGGAGCACCCCAGAGAAAAACAGTTATGTCAACAGACTGTGAGAAAGAAACTGTTCATGGTTTGTACTCTCACAGTGAAGCTGAGGAATTACTTTCTGTGTGAGGCCTTGAAAATCTGCTTCAAATAATACATGAACCACCACTGTATGAATGGGAATACGTGACTGCGTCAGTGGATTAAATTGTATGAGGCTGATTACAAAACTGAAGATCAAAATATCAGTTTTTGATAATTTAGGTTCATACTGCTCTAAACTAGTGTTTTCATGAGATATGACCTACCGTTATTTCTGAGGATAGGCAATGTCTCAGTTAGTTATCTGAAAAAGAAGACTGCTTGCATTTGCAGTTGTGACTCATTGAGTACATCAATAAAAATGCTTTTATTAAAAAAGGGGAGTTATGACTACCATAAATATAAAAAAAATATTTGAAAGATACCAGTGTGGGGACACTTGACTCCCTGCAGCCTTCCATCCCCTACCAAGACTGCACACAGGCAGAGATCTGCTGTCAGGGAGATGCTCACTGTAGCACATCCTAACACACATATCTGCATACATACCTTATGCAATAGTTCCTTATCACGAAATATAAGGAGTCTTTTTGAAGCCCTGGTTCAGACAATGGCTTGTTTTGTTCATGTGAATCTTGTTGCTTAAAAGCAATTTTAAAAATGAGCTCCAGAGGAGGAAATAAACTGACTTATATTTATATTTCACAGCATGTATCTATTAATGCAAACTGAAAAGCATTTGCTTTGTCCCAGTCTGAGTGCACAAACAGTGGTCTGTGCTTCTCAAGGTGACTTTCAGCAGTAAGACAGATTAAATTTGTTTCTTTTTAGAAGCACTTCTTGCATCCTTTGAAAATCTGTCCTCCAAAGGACACAGATGTTGTGACACTAGCTGGTACAAGCCAGTGTGTTTGGATTATGGCTGACAGGCTGTAATCAAACTGGTTGTTTAGTGGAAAAAAAAAAGAAATCACTAAGGAATTTGGAAATAAGTCCACAGTGAGCAGTGATAAATGTGAATTCTTTGGCTGCTTTTGTCACTTTTAACTTTTATTTAGCTACTTCATCTAGGTTTTAGGTAAGATTTTAGAGAAGAATTGGTTTCAGAATTAAGGAAGGCCTTTATCCTGCTCATGCTAAAGACACTTTTTGGTGACAGCTGTCATTCCCATAGCAAATGCTATGGGTTATCGTGGCCGAGGAAGTACAAGTGTCCTCTGTTCTCAGCAACTCGTGAGGGGGAATATCTTTCCTTCTAGAGTTCAGAAGACATATTTGCTCTCACGCAAGAAATATTTTCTTTGTCTACATCCAGTCTTTAGGCCCGATATTAAACCTCTAGTCATAAAAACTGTCCCATTGACTTCAGTGGATTTTTAGAGCTGAGTAAGGACGATGAGTTTTGGCCCTAAGCTAGGAAAAAGAGTATTAAAGTGTCATAAACACATAAATAATGGCATCATTCCCAGAAAAACAAACAGAAACAAATATAACATCCCCCTGTTCAACTCTTCTTGGGGCTGATATAGGCCACTTACTCCCTAGTTGTCCTTCCTCCCTTTCCTTCCAGGATTAAACTGCAGCTGCCGGAGACAGCTTTCCCACTCCATGCCACACCATTTCTTGACACTTACGTACAGCTGGAAAAGAATACACATAAGAAAACATAACATAACCTGAAAGAAGTATTTTCCTGAAGATCATTACTTATTTTGCTAGGAAAACAGTGCAATGGGAGCTGCCTCCTTGGAAGAAAAAGAAGAGGTGAGACACTGTTGTCTTTCAGGAAAGGGTTTCAAGTCCTTCTGCTTAGTTACCACGTTTTGGACTGCATTCAGCCCTTCCCTTAACTCCCCAGCCACTGCCTGCCTTTGTCCGGCAGGCTGGTTAAGGAAAAGGAATAGCCACTTGTGAGAAAACAAAAACCCCAGTATTTTTCTCCAGCTAAAAATGGTATTCACATGTCTCTGCTGGCCTATGGCCTGTCCAATACTGTCTTCTTATCATGTTGCCTAGCATAGCATGAAATTGGAAAACATAGCATTCATTACTATAATGTATTTTAAATGCTAGGAACAGCTGACTGGTAATAACAGAAGAAAGGCAAAAATATCTGAGCTGGTAAGGGCGTGCTACAACTCGTGGCCCACTGTCTGCTTCTAAAGAGACCAGGTCCTCTTAAAAGCAGCCAGGTGGGGAATGTGGAGTCCAGCTGTCAGTCTATTCACGTTAATGTTTCCTCTGTTAATGCAGTCAGTCCAGCTTCTTACTCTCACTTTGCAATTTTTTCGTTCAGCATTCTTATTTTTGCACGTTGGTTATCAAACCATTATCCTGTTTGCTACCTGTACTCTCTTATAGAGAGTATAGCACTAATTCTGGGGCTGGAAGCAGCGTAGCCTGGAAGGCGCTTAACTTTGCTCTGTCAACGTGCCCTCCTCTCTGCAAGCCTAACGAACACAGCTTACGGAGTGCTCCTGGGGCCAGTAACAGCACCCAGTGCACTGCATCACCTCAAACTGTAGAGACACACTGTTAAATCTTGCCTCTTCACTGGCAATTTTCTTTCATTCTGACAGGTTTTTTATTCATATTCTTTGGTAAGTAAAGTGTGACTCCCTCCCACGATTTATTTTTAGCCTACTTTTTTAAGGAAAGGAGCTTTATGCAAATTTCCAGTTTCAGCCAGATTTGGCAGAAAAACACACCCAAAGATAACGACGCCTGGACACACTTTGTGAAAATCAGCAGCTGGGTAGATGATAGAGGCCCAAGGAAGTGTCCCCACAAAAAAAAATAAGGCAGGCCAAACTCTGCTGAACAGCGTGGCACCAGTCAGCTGCCCAGCTGCACATGTAATACATGTAATACACGGCACAAGCCATCGCTCTCTTCACTGCAGCACCTCAGTCATTCTGGGGAGGAAAGAAACAACCCTCCGAGAAAACTGGCTTCATTAATTCAGCTGATCACAGAAAGATTTGTTCTGCTTGTTGTCCCTTTTCCTCTGACGCCCTTACTTCTAGATCTCACATCTGCAGCCCCTGCACAAGATGTATTCTTACCTGCCTTATTTTCCCTTAATCTATTTCTGGTCAATATCTCTCCTTCTGTTTCTCTGGGCTTCTGTAGACTTTATGGCCTCCTTTATCTGTGACTTCAGCTCTAGAGTCAACAAAGTCCATGATACGGCAACATGTCTGCTTTGGCACTTACCAGAGCGAACGGACCAGGAACACCACCTAGTAACTCTCTTTTTCAAGCTGTCAAAGGCACCAAAGGGGATATACCAAGGGGTAAAAACAGTCTGGTATAGGAGAGACTAGTGGATTAAAATCAAACACAAAAGTAGAGACACTGCTATAGGATCTCTTGAGACCATTACAGTGCCCAGCTACAATAAAAGTATAAGAAGAATATCTAAGATGACTCAAAATGCAGAATTCGGTGAATATGATCCCTGATGTTCCCCCTCCCCCTGCCGCCAACCACAAAAAAAACCAAACAAAACCCAGCTCTATAGATTCCTTTTTTACTTCATTAGAAAACTAGAATGAAAAGCAATAAACAAGAAGTGTTCTAGGCAACATTAGTGCATGTGCTTTTGTGTCATCCATTCTCAGTATGAGAAAGAGCTATTCCTCCATGGCTCTCTTCACCAGCCTTGGAAAACATCAATTCTGCCTGGAGTAAGGGCAACGAAACAGCAGGAAAATAGCAGCGAGTGTTAAATGGCTCGCCCGCTCTGCCGTGCAAAGTTTAGTCTGCTTTAACCACAGTAACAGAACCCTCCTGGAGGTGGTCTGGTTGTATTGCCACTGCCATACAACAACATGGTTTAAAGGGGGAACAAGTGGTACATGCCTTAAGCCCAGGGGAGTCACCTTCCCTGAGCCCAGCCCGGTCCCATGAAAGGCCCAGTTGGACTTTTGCATGTTCGAGTGTTCTTACAAGCAAAAGCACTGGAGAATACGCTGCTGTGACACCTCCACAGACCAGGACGGAGTTCGTTTGATCGGTGCGAGAGCATTAGCTGTCTTTTTGAAGCCTTGTGCTTGCGGAGAATTGTAGCGGGCCAGAAGTGAGGGATTGCCCCTGGGTCTGAGCCACGGGGTGTGGGGGGAGAATGGAAGCGAGCAGCCAGGCTCAGCGGGGCCAA
The DNA here is from genome assembly GCF_000708025.1 of Charadrius vociferus. Taxonomy (NCBI): domain Eukaryota; kingdom Metazoa; phylum Chordata; class Aves; order Charadriiformes; family Charadriidae; genus Charadrius; species Charadrius vociferus. The sequence goes on along the minus strand of NW_009647830.1, from coordinate 2,120,150 downwards.
GGGGGCAGAATTTGTGCCTCAGTGAGGTACAAAGCACCACCAGTTTTCTCAAGCAATGACCTGGCTGCAGAAGCATTTTATGTTATGCAGGATAAGACCCATTTAGAATCTTCATAAGTTATAAACTGTATTATACTATAAAAACATCTAAGGGAAGAGTTGTCAAAATATGCCAGTAAGGAAGAAAAAAATAGTATTTTTAGCCAGCATGGTTATACTAGTAGAAAACCCATGAAAAGCGTAAGCTCAGTACAGGAGTTTTTTAAGAATGTTAAGAATTAGGCTGATTTAATGAACCATTAGCGAATACAGATAATACAGGTATTTATCCTGGGTTTTACAGGTAGTGGTGGAAAGGGAACATGGCAGTGCCCTTTACCGAGTATTACAATCTTCCTTTTTTTTGCTTCATGGGACTTGGAACAAGCTATTTTTTCTTACATTATTTTCCTGCTGTGCAAGTTCTCTCTCATGCAACTTAATTTGTTCAGTGTTCTCACGTTGTAGTATCTTATCAGTCCTCCATGCTATAAAACCATTCACGGCACCTGTTCCTACTGGGAAAGGACGGCTTTGTTTTAGCAAAATTCCCCCCCTCCCCTTTTTTTTTCTTTTTCTTTTTTTTTTAATTCCTTTTTCCCCAGGGAGATACCTGCTGATGAAGGCAGAGTAACCCTCAGTCTGCGTTTTTGAACCCTTCCTTTGCCATGGCTACCGACTTGCCACTGACCCCCTCCAAAGTACGTTACGTGAAAGTGACCGCTGTCACCCAACCCGTCTTAGGATCCCCCGATTCCAGTCCGCGGGAAAACACGGGAGACCAAAAAAAAGGGCCTTTCAAACTCAAGGGCACGCACCCCTCCTAAAAAAACCCCACACTTATACACGTAAAACGGCGCCTGGCCACGGCTCTGCCTGTCAGCGGGGACTATAAACGGGAAGCAGGAGGTGACCGGGCACAGGACAGAGGTTGAGGCCCGCCATGACGCCGGCACCCC
>NW_009647830.1:2114747-2118461 GCF_000708025.1 Charadrius vociferus | reverse complement strand
CGTTCAGCACCGGGGAAGCCGGGGCGAGGGAAGTCCTGGCTGCCCCCGTGCGCGCAGGGGAAGCCACCCCTTCCCTCATCCCCTCCCTATGCCCCGAGGGGGGAAAGGCGTAAGACTGCTGCTGTAAAAGTCATCCCGCATGATGGAGTCTCTGTACCCCTCCCAGCTTCTGTGAGAGAGCTGCAGCAAGTCCGGGCAAATAGTGTATAGGAACTAGGGTTTGGGGTTGTTTTAGCAGGCCGGCAGTTAGCGATGATCATGCTGTGCGTTTATAATTATCTACTTCACGCCCATATTATCTCACAAGAGCAGGCTGCTGCTATGGCAAGAAGAATTAGTTACCCTGGCAGAAAAAAAGCAATCAGAAGTGTTTGGATAATGCTACCTCTATATGCAAGTTTCAGTAACAGTACCTGTCACTGTAGTCCCGTACAAGCATACACACTGGGTCTGCTTTACAAAACAACAAAAAAAACCCCAGCATGTAGTCTGGTAGTCTGTAAGATGAGTACAGCATAGTATTTCTATAAAGTTTTGGGGGTTGTTGTTTACTAATGTGGAGCTATTCTTTTATTGTAAGTCATACTTTAATTTTACAAACAGGACAAGAAACAGATAAAGAAATGGAAGGTGCTGTCGATGATGTAGCAAAACAATTGGATAAACAAGCACTGGAGGAGAAAGAAAAAGATGATGATGATGAAGGCAAGTGTAACTTACCTTTTATCTTGAGACTTCCAATTTCATCTTCTTCCTAGACTCCCATTTTAACAAACCTCTGCAGATGTCTTTTGGGTTTGGTTCTTTGTGGTGGTTTTTTTTTTAGCTTGGGAGAGCTGAGATGCAACTATATATACTTTTTACTTTTTTGGCAACAGTTTCGCTGTCACACATACATACGTATAAGAAATAACAGGCATAATAGCTTTGTAAAGCTTCTTATTTTCAAGGATCTTACTACTGCAGGGAAACCTTTAGTTTAAGGTAAGGTAAGCCATAAACATTCTCACTTGCATTGCCATGGTCAGTATAAATTTATGTTCCAAATTCTGTCTCTTATTCTTGGCTTAGAACAAAAAGCACAGAGGGAAATTTTAAGGGAGCATTTTAATTAATAGAAGGTCTTAGAGTCTTTACCAGTGACTTGAAACCTGTTCATGTGTAATTCTAATTTTTCATTAAAACTGAACTGGCGCAAGCAGTGCCAGTACACAAGCAAGGCATACACCTTGTGTGTTGCTTCTGCTATGAAGCTGATGTTCTAAGCAAGTGCCTTGGAAGTGTCTGGTATTGAAATGTAGGCTGGATGTATCTTTTCTGTAGGAATATCAGATCAAAGTGCTGTCTTTCCTTTGTTTTGATGAGTGGTTCTCAATAGAAACAGACATTTAAGAAAATACATTTCTTAAGTTAGTAGTTTAAGTTCCTTCCTGTGAACTAGCATTTAAAGTCAGCTCAGCACCCTAAAATGGTCCTTATTGTTCTGCTTAGAAATCTTCCTAGTTAACTATTACTGGAATTCATCATTGCAGAATTTAATTTATTAAATTAGATATAGAACTTTAAAAAAATGAATTAAGTGTGCTGAGATATATAAAATTGCAAATAAATTGATCTTTCAACATTATTAATCTATATGTAGCATTCAGTTTTATGCAGTTGCTTTCTGTAGGAGCATATTCTTATGGATTGTTTGTTTTATGGTATATTTTAGGTTATGGAGTTGAAAGATAATTAATACAGTATGTCCTTTGCCATCATTGCAACTAAAGTAAGAAATATTGAGAAGGATAGTGCAAACTTCATACTATGAAAAAAGTTCTTTGAAAATTAATAGAATAGTTATAGTCTCCATCTCAGGAGAAATAACATTGCTAGTTGCAGATCAAGTGCTGTGTTCTTTTATGCTTTTTACAGTATTAGCAGTTAGTATTACAGTATTAGAAAGTATTTAAAAGATGAAGTGATCCTATCACTGAAATAATAATCTGCCTTTTTTCCACATATTAGACTTGGATGTGTTTATAGAAAAACAATAATATTTTTTTGCAGGGAAAAAAATACTTTAGGTTTTTTGAAGACAACTGTGTGTTCTTGCTTGTACTGATTTTCACCACTTGCCATCTTAATAGTGTAGTTTCGGGGGTGTTGCTTAAGACATGATGTTGCATTAGATTAAAACCAATAAAATACCTAGCCCCCTCTCCCTTTTTTTTTCCCCTTGATAAGCCCATAACTGAGTTGCCTGAGAAATGAGACTGTATACCTTTTGAAATCTAGGAGAGATTAGGAAGTGCTCTTCAGATTTCCATTGCAGTGTTAAAACATGCTGATAGATAACATTTTTGCATATTAGGCTGTTATTAAACAGCTGTACCAAAATGACATAAGGTTGGGCTTCGGTTTCGCAAAGATCTTAAATTGCTTTTCTGGTGAAAATTGTTTTCATTACCAGCTAAATAACCTGAAGACAAACAGGGTATTGGGCAGATGCAGTAGTTATGTTTCTGGCAGCACAGTTAGTCTGCAGCAGTCTTCAAGGACATGAGAGCGTAGGCCCGATTAGTTTGGTTTGCAGTTGGCAGATTCACATGCAGTGATGTATGATAAAGCCACAATAAGCAGATAGCAACGGCGACAACGTTTAAGAAATACTGTTCTGGTTGGGGTTTTTTGTGGTTTTTTTTTTTTTTTTTTTTTAGTTTAGGCCTAGCATTTAAAAAAAAATCTAGAAATCACTTGGTGAATGAACTGGAGTCATGTCTAATTCATTTCTTGATGCATGGTTTGAGCACAGCTCAAGGTCAAGAGAAATGTGGCAAAGTTACCACATTTTAAAGAAATTTATATGCGCTGTTAAGGATATTTGGCTGTATGAAATACGGATTGATGGAGAGTCTGGTAGGCTGGACTACGTTGTAGTCACACTAGTACAAATTTTTTTAAATTTTTGTAAAAAATTGCAAGTATGAGATACTTAATGCCAAAATGAGCTGGAGAGGGGCAGGGGTGACAAATTACTGAAATTTGCCCCAGCTGCAGGATTAAAGCAGTCACTACGGCATAAAAATGCGGATGACACTGACCATCATGTAAGACTTGAAATCTCGTGACTGGAACAACTGGTTAGTGTTTTGTTTTTAAATAAATGAGCACGTACAAGTTTCTGTATAAATGCATTAAAAATGGCGGTGCTTTGACTTGATTCTAAAAGTTCTTTCAATTTTAATTTTTGCTTTAGATAAAAATAAGTCTTCTAAAACATAGATGACTAGTACTTACCCATTTTGAAATGAACTTGTTAAGTCCAGAAGGCTTAGTTAGATGGTACCACATCGGTAAAATACTTCATTGTATATGAAGTAACTAAGCATTAGATGTAACCAAATGTGAAGTCCTCGGGGTTATTGTTAACTCCCAAATCTGAATGTAACATGGTGTGGCCGATTCTTGGTTTTTATGTGCACTCTGAAAACTCACGCTGGTTTTGCTTGGTGCTGGTTGTGACTTTCCCTCTTATCTCCAGATTAAACTCATCCTGAACTAAGTGTCATCATCTTTATTTGTTTGGGTTTTTTATCTTTACAGATGCATGAAGTTCCTTTAGCTGAAGCATCATGGGTTTGAAGCAGTAGTTCCTAACTTTTTGTTAGTTGTTGTGTCTAACGCAGTTCTCTCTCACGCCCTCCCCCATCCCCAGGCATCTTTTTGGGT
>NW_009647830.1:2072208-2114677 GCF_000708025.1 Charadrius vociferus | reverse complement strand
GTGATATGTTTAAGTCATCAGCTTCAGAAAGTATTTTCTTAGGTCTGTGTTGGGTGCAGGGACTGAAAATGCTAATGGTTTGGTGGCAGCTTCTAGCTGTCTTCTTTTAATCCATTAAATTCTGTTGTGAAAGAAGTGTTTCCAGATAGTCCAGATGGTTTTGTGTCTCATTCAAAATTCTTTGGCTCTTCAAGGTTATTTTATGTTCACTTGAGGACTTTCTTTCCTGTAGATGGAGAGGGTGAAGGAGATGGAGCAACAGGGAAAAAGAAGAAGAAGAAGAAAAAGAAGAAAGGACGTAGGTATCAAGCACAAAGATAAAGATAGACTGCATGAATATTTGGTATAAGCATGTGTAAGTGCTGTTCTTGGCAGTTGAAATAAATTTTTGGGGTGCAGTTTGGGTTTGTAGGCTAAGTGTGGCTGAGTTTTCTTCTTTCTGGTGTCCCTGAATGCCACTTTGGTTGTTGGCCAAATTAAGTCATGTGAGGGCATTGTGTTATGATGTTGTCTTGGTAGAAGCCCAAATTCTAATAAGGGGGATCTTAAATAACTTTTATGGTTGAAAGAAGATTCTTAGTCTTTCCAGATGTAAAACTTTCTTAAATTATACTCAACAGCTAAGGTCCAGACAGATCCACCTTCTATTCCAATATGTGATCTGTTTCCCAGCAACGTATTCCCAAAGGGAGAAGAATGTGAATACCCACCAACACAAGATGGGTGAGTGTTTTAAGGTTAAAAGATAAATGCTGTCATCTGGATATGCTGAATTGCAAAACTGTTAATGTACAACTAAATGGACGAAGTGAGTTGTAATGTGTGTTTTGGGGATTTTTTTTTTGTTTGGTTTGTGGAGTTTTGTTTTGTTTTGTTTTCCTAACTGGATCATCTAAGAACTTAATGAATAGAAGTCTTCATGCCAGAAACCTTCCTCCTTCTCTACCCTATAATTAAAGTATAACCTGTATAAGCAAAATTGCCATGAGGCAGGGGACCTTGAGACCCAGGGGACCAACAGGAATTCAGTAGGCAGCTTGTAAGAAAAATGTGGTCTGAATTAGAACTGAGTGAAGGTTTAAAATTTAGGGAGATAAGGCACCGTTATGCAGCAGTTTTGGGAGCATCTAGATGTCAACTTCTTGTTATTTTTATTTATTTATTCTTTGGTAGATGTATGTCAATCTCGGAGTATGACACAGTTTGATTTAAAAGCCTGGGTGGTGTATTCTGCACTTTGCTTCTTTTTATTTGTGTGAATATATAGTTATTATAACCTAAACTGTTTTGGGTTTTTTTTTATAATTCATAGTGATGTGGGGATAATGTGCAATTTTACTAAACAAGCAACAGCTTCTAGTGGTTTACTGGAATGGAGATCTGCATCCTTATGTTTTTGTAGGGTACTACCATTTCCTTATGCTTTGTTAGGAACTAGGATATACCAGCCTGACTGAGTTTCCTGATTTTTCCTGCGTGAAGTCTTGTGGAAGGTTTTATTTTACTCCTAGGGGTAGGGGGCAGAATCGGCTTGAATTGCATGGAAACCTGAATGTAAAGACCAACTATTACTGAAAACTTACTGTTTTTTTCAGAATCAAATTACTTTGAAAGATGGAGTGTAAGCAACATAGTTAAGAGTCTAGTACATCCTATAAATTGTGTTCAGATATTCACAGATAATATGGTTTCATTTTTATGAGATTAGAATTTGGTTTTGAGGAAGCCTTTTCTTTTTAATTACTTCAGTTGGATCACAAGGTGTGCTCATATTTCCTTATAAATGACTGCCTTGTTTGTATGCACAATATTAGCGTGCCAGTGAAGAACTTTCACAGCATCGTCCTGATGGGCTGATCCAGAAGTGATTCTTTTATGCTTAAGAGTTAAGTGTTTGTCTGTATACGCATATGCCACATTCAGAAGGACATGATTTGAGCAATCCAGGAAATTAGATTATAAACATCTTAAGCATGTTTGTAGTTTATTAACAAATGCCACACTATTTTTACACCTCTGTTACGTATTCAGCTATTGAAAATTAGTGTTTTGTTCTGGGTTTGCTACTATTCATTTGAAAAGAGGGAAAAAACCCAAACAAAACAACAAAACCAAACCACCTTTTCTAACAGGATTTAAGCGGAACATCTTTTCTGTACCAAGACTGTTCTGCTCTGGAAAAAGAATGTGCTCTTCTAAGGAACCTGGAATAGTTTCTTTATATAATTTGCTTAAGCAAATATGATTAGTTTTGTTCCTAATTTAAATATTTAAATGTTATGATGCTACTGTAGCATTTCCTAACAAAAGCGGCTACTTAAATTAGTAGCTGACATGAATGTTAAGATATTCCCTATTCTGAATAATAGTTTCATTTTAATTATTGGTGAACCATTTTTGTGCCACTTCTCTTATGCTGAGGTCAGTAGGGTTTTGTCTTTGATTTTTTTTATATTTTTTTAAAGAGTTGCACTTCTATTCTTAACTCTTGATGTCACATGCTTTCTAAAGTTACCTCTCATCAACCTAGAATTTTGTGCAGGAAGTTGAACTAGAAGTGGGTATAATTCAATTTTCAGAGAAAAAATAGCAGAGAATCAATTCTTGTAGACAACAGACTAACAGCTTTAATTTCTTTATATCTTGGGTATTTAGTTCTGTTTGAAGGCTTGCAGTTTTGGGTTTGGTTTTTTTTGAAGACACCTGAATTTGAGATGATGTGACAGGAAGGGCGGAAAAGCTATAAGCAATATTTCATGATACACGGTTTTGTTAAAGCGGGCTTAAGGAATTCTTGTTTCTGCCCCTGTGCTGTTATCTGGATTAAAATAATGTGGGGAAATTATTTTCTGGAATTCTTTCGTCACTAAAATCTGCACAGCACAATCCTATAAAGATTTGTACTAGTGAAAGCTGGGGGCTGTGAACTGGAGTGAAAAAGTGGGACCGAATGGTTTGGAACAAGAGGTGAACTTCTCAAGCTGACTTATGTGGTAGCCAGCACATTAGGAAACTGTCCTCAGAAAAGCTTGTTAGTTCATGTACCTGTCGGAGCACTTGATGTTTGGTGTCAGACCTTTATCTGATCAATTGACTTTTCACATGTCCTGAAGCGCTTAGGCCTAAGCAGGATTTCTTGTCACCTCCGTTCCTGAGCTCCCAGGTGGCAGTGGTGCAGCTTTGGCAGCAAAACGCTTTACGTCTGATACAGTATTTTTAAATATAGAGGTTATTTTGTCCCCCAGTTGTCTTGCATGGGGTCACTGTATGCTCAAATACAGTAGCATAGAGCGATTCGGCTTCCTGCCAGTTTGCTGGGGTTTGCACTTAAGTCCATGACTGATGGCACAGCAGCTGCCCAGACTCTGTCAGCAGCTCTTGCTACCAGAGGGTGTTCCCTGCTGGAATCCAGAGCAGTCTGAAAGGATCCTCGAGTCCCTCTCCCCACTGTTTTTCTGCAGTTTGCCTTTTCAGTCTTGTGCCATGACTACTGGGCTGGCAGTAGTCCAATTTCCAAATGCAGTAAGGGAGCTCAGGTGTTGCAGTCTGTTGCCTTTTTGTTGTTGGTTTTTGGGGTTTTTTTGTGGCATTTACCAGTATGAAGGCAAATTCTAAAAGTACTATGTGTGATGCTTGCTATTGGAGCAAGAAAACTGCTCAGAAAAGTAAGCATGGGATTTCTCCTTTGCACTGTTGTTACTTCGGCAGGAAAGGACCAGGAAGTTCAAGGGAAACAAGCAAAAGGGTCTCAAAATATGTGGATCCTCTGGTCATCCTGGGAGAAGTGTTATGGAATAGCCTGTTATCCTTCTTTATCTTTTCAGCTCCGCTTTAGGATTGCAGGCCTCTTAACACTGTAGAAATACTCAGTTTGAAATGCAGCAAAATTTCAGGGCATAGTTTCTTGGCTCACTCACACCTGTTTTTTGGCTGTGAAGGAAACTTAGAGCAGAGCCGAGTTACATGTCTGTGAAACAGGTAAGTAGCTACACTTTTGGATTTCAAAAAGAAATCCTTTAACTCTGCATATTCTGATGTTCGCTTTGAATCTGCTTGCATACATAAAGGCAAAAGTTAATTTCTAAATTCAGAAACTTCGTTGTAGTTCAGCATCTTTGGTCCATCTTGTCTATCATCCCTTTTCTTTTATGACCCACCTACCAGGATGTGCAGCTGTGCATTGTTTTTAGTAGTATTTGTCCTGCCTAGCATGTATGGATTTCTTTGAGTTATCTCTAGGGTTTTCTGCATCATTACACGGCTCCAGCTTCACCGTTTAAAGGGTATCTCTACTTTGTAGTCAGAAGAGCTGTGTTTTAGTGGAGTTCTGGCAGTTGCTGGAGTGCTTAAATTAATTATTTTTGTTTGTTTGCTTTCTTGGAACCTCGGTTGTATGGTTTCTTGCATAATAAAAAAAATGTATTCAAAACTAATCTTATATTTAGTCTTGTATTGAAAATTATTCTTCAATTTGTTCTATGAACCTACCAAAGAGCCAAAATGAGTGGTATTCTCCTAGAACAAATGTTAATTCACCATCCAGCAAATTTAGAAAGTAACTTCCTGGCATGTGTCATAGTTACTATGCACTGTGTTAGGTGTTATTACCTAAATATTCTGAGGCTGAGCAAAAGTAATACTGGAACTGCAGGCTCTTAAATTTCGAAGGAGCTGATTGTTTCTGTGTCAGTAACAGTTTCTGGGCCAAGTACCTACACTACAGTGCTGAGATTCTTGAGTAGTGTCTGAATGATTAAGATTGTGCAAAAAATAAACTTTTTGTATGAGCAGAGCATGTTGCAGTGATTTGGCCTGCTAAACTCAAGGTAGAATTGCAGGCACTGGTATGAATTTTATACACCATTCTGTCTTTTTGAAAAGAATTATGCATCCTTCAAGCATATTGCTTCTCTGGACTTTTGGGAGGGTTGAGAGTTAAGACTTTTGAAAACGTAAAGAGAATAAACTGAGTTCTATGTGTACATGATTTTTTTGTTGTGCAATGTTACTGCCTTTCATAGGTGCCAGTCTATGGTGCTGGTAAATTTTTATAGGCTTCCTTTATTCAGAAAATTTTATAGATGAGGTTCTTCTCTGTTGCATGGAGGAATGTAGACCTGATTGGTTCATAAACACTTTGCAGTCTTTAGGCAGAAGTTGTAATGACTACTGTGATTATAGTAACTTTTCATGATACACTATTTATTTTGAAGGCGAACTGCTGCTTGGAGAACAACTAGTGAAGAAAAGAAAGCGCTAGACCAAGCCAGTGAGGAAATCTGGAATGATTTTCGGGAGGCTGCAGAGGCACACAGACAAGTGAGGAAATACGTTATGAGCTGGATAAAACCTGGAATGACAATGATAGAAATCTGGTGAGGACACAGATCTTCTCTCGACTTCTGCTGTAGATTTTTCTTCTTTCTCCACAGGGGGAGGGATTTACTCTCAATTTTGTGTGCTTAATTCACTGTGTCATGAGAGTTGGGGGGATTTCTGTTTGAAGTATGCAACCGGAATTCCCAATTATTTATTTCCTGTAAGTTTCCTCTTAAAACATATTCTTAGCTTATACAGCTTTGCAGGGCCTGGGATCATAGTGAATTTCAAAGTGAGCTTTTGGTTGCATTCACTTATTTTGAGCACATGCTTGATTTTAATGTTCAGTGCCCTGGCTACTCTTGCACATAAGTTCTGCAGCGGTGCTGAGAGAAGCAGCAATAACAGTAGTAAAATCCTGGCTTTTGCCAGAATTGTCAGTGCAATGCTATGTGGATGAGCGATGCAAGTGCCGTCTGTGTCTGGGAGCGGGCAAAGAAGCATAAAAATGGCATGTGTACTCAGTCCAGGGCACAAAGATTTTGTCTATATTTAGTCTTAACGGACTGATGTTTTTGGAGAAACACGATGTTTCTTTGTGTTATTCTCAGTTGGTAAGAAATAACTGAGCAAATAGATTAAGATAAACATGAGTTTGATTAAGGTAAAGTTTAAAGAAAAAATTAGCTTGGACTAATTCTCTTGACTCTTCCAACTATTCCTTTTTCTGTCCTTCAGTTTATCTAGAGTGAATGTCTGCTGCCAAAGTACTGCACTTAACCAGGACAGTTTAGCTTCCAAAATCAGGTGCTTTCAGCCTGGTATGACTGAGGACTGTGCTGACAAGAGTAGAATAGTATGGAAGCTAATCACAGTTGATCCTCAAGGTAACTGTGTGAGGATAACGGAAAGAAATAATATACCATCAGGGAAAGTGGAAGAAAGACAGCTGCCTTAATAATCACTAGTCTGGCTGAAACAAATCTGTCATATTGAATTATACAGTTTGACTGTTGTAAGCAATAATTTTCTCAAAACACGACTTTTCTTCCAAAAAGTACCTCAGGCTATGGCGACTTGCCTATTAAAATAAGCTCTCTTCTTTTGCCAGATGCTCTGAGTGAATAGCTTGCTTAAATAAAATCAGAGTCTGGTGCACTAACGTGACCTGCAGTTTACATCATTCACTGCCACTATAGGAGTACGCACTCGTGGACATGTATCTGTAGCTTTCCAGTAGCTAACAGCTTGAGAGTAGACAAAAACCAAAAACAAATGCTAGTCTCAAGGCTTTATTATATCACAGTTATCACTTAAATTACAAATGATATTATTGTCCTTTAATTTGAAAATTTTTTAATAAATGAGAGGACTATACTATTGCCTTTTTCCTTTTTTTTCCCCTTTTAAAGCCTAGTAATTGTAAAAAAATTGAATTTAATTTGCCTAAACTTTAGTTGTATAACCTCTGCTGCTCGGGAAGAATGGGTTAAATGTAGCTTGTGAAGGATGGATATTTAAAAATTAGAGTAAAAATGGTAGCAAAGTACTCGGTTTTGCCTAAGAAGGGTAAAAGAAACAATACCAAGAACTGGAGATTGTTATGTTGTGCTTATGTTTTCCAGTCTTGGGTCTCCTTCTAGTTAGCATACAAGTTCAAGATTTCAAATTATAACATTTGCTTGAATATTTTTCTGAGGTTTTGTTCTTGCATTGATTTATTTGAAGTCATCATAAGAAATATTAATGACAACTGTTGTTTTCTTTTTTCTTCTTCCTCCCCTCTGCCTTTTAGTGAAAAACTAGAAGACTGCTCACGTAAGCTGATAAAGGAAAATGGTTTAAATGCAGGTCTCGCTTTTCCTACTGGGTGTTCGCTGAATAATTGTGCTGCCCACTACACTCCCAATGCTGGAGATCCAACAGTCCTGCAGTACGATGATATTTGCAAAATAGATTTTGGGACACACATTAGTGGTTAGTTTTCATTTACGAATTAAACTTTTGAGAACACTCTTCAGTGCAAAAACTGTGATGGTAATTAACTTCTGCTGATTTCAGGTCGTATTATTGACTGTGCTTTTACAGTCACATTCAATCCAAAATATGACAGACTATTACAAGCTGTAAAGGATGCCACAAATACTGGAATAAAGGTATGATCATTATGCAAGTCATTTACCAAGTCTCTTACAGTAAACTTTGCAATTATTTTCCATTTATGTTTGCACTTTATTTTCAGTGTGCTGGAATAGATGTACGTCTCTGTGACGTAGGGGAGGCCATACAAGAAGTTATGGAGTCTTACGAGGTTGAAATTGATGGTAAAACATACCAAGGCAAGTTCTTTTTTTATATAAGGATAGTTGTTCTTAGAGTATGTGTGTCTTTGTACAAATACTGATTTATTTGTATCATATTGAAAAGACCTCTGTACTAGAGGTATGGTATGAGTGACTTGCATAAATACGTGTTTCTGGCTGGCTTGCCATTCCTCTGGAGGAATGTTCTTGGCTTATCCTTCTAAGTATTGTATCTGTAACAGATAAGATGAAGGTGAAACAACTGTTTCAAAATGTACGAATTATTTGATACTTGCTGTTTGACTTCATTAGTAGACTTATGTTACTGTTGGACTTGCTGATCTTTAATAATGAAGTTTTGATATAGCATAAAAAACTAACTTGTGTCTTGGATAGTTTTGTGTTTAGTTCCTCTGCAATCTGATGAGTCACTGTTGTACTTTCAGTATGGGCTAACAAACTAAATTGCCTTAAAGGGTTTAACATTTGTTAGGAAATTGCCTGTAATATTAATGTTCTTCTTCTTCAAAAGTGAAACCAATTCGCAATTTGAATGGACACTCGATTGGGCCATATAGGATACATGCTGGAAAAACAGTGCCCATTGTGAAAGGAGGAGAAGCCACAAGAATGGAGGTAAATGGAGTTCTTAAATCATTCTGTTAAGTTTCCCCAACTGTCACTGCAAGACTAGTATTTCCTGTGCAATCTGAATGTGCAGTATTTGTGGTCCTGGTGGATAATAGCAGCAGAGGAAAAACTTTGCTGTAGTTTGTAGTGTTCCTGTAGAGGAGTGATCACTGTTGTTTCATCTCGATGGCTTCTCCATTTAGCTGTGCAATGTTCTGCTATCTAACACTTTCTGAAATTGAAGCCTTGGAACCCTGCTATTTAAAAAAACAAACCACCAAACAATTAGGAAAAAAAAAAAAACACAAAAAACCACAGCCTTGAAATCTGAATGGCCTTAGTGGTGCTTATGGAAACTCTTGCATATTTATTTATGAATGGGTATACATTACCTAAGTGCAACATTCCAACACTGCATTTAGGAGCAGGGAAAAGGACAGGAATTCAGATTTTGGGGTGAACTTGAGGGGACCAGAGTTTTCCTGAAAGGTGTTTCGACTTGCCAGTCATTCACACTTTCCTTTTTTTTCATTATATAATTAAAAAGACAAAATAACAATCTTCTCTGGCTCAGGTAATTCTTGTAAAATATTTCTGTAGCGTGGTAGCTTTGGATGACTTTTTGCAAGTACAGTTAGGTATAATATCTTTCTTGAAAAGCTTCCAGTGCAGTTTTTCTTTAGAGATATGAAATAATTAAGCATATTTCTAGTTAATATGAGAGGCTAGATGAAAGATGTTGTTTGAACAGCATTTTGGAGCAGGGGAAGAGATATTGCTGTACGTGATGTAGCAAACTATATCAGTCGGAAAGGCAGTATTAAAATACATAATGTGAGATTTAGCCACCATTTTGATGTAAGCTTGTGTGCTAACAAGATAAGAAGGCTTATTTAAAAGATTGGTAGTGAGATAAGAAGCTTTTAATTTCATTCTAAGCCTGATCACTGATCAGCAATGATCACTAGCAAAGCCTATCAGAGTAAATAAGACTTCTAAGAGCTGAATAGGGACAGGTGTGCTCTGGACAGAATTGGTTTTTGAGACAGGCTCGCTCTCATCACCCAAAACTTGTATCATAATTGTTTATCATCTTGTTAATGTTGTGGGCAAAAAGACAAAGTTTTAACTATCATCTTATCTATACCAGTGTGCAAAGGAATTAAAGAGTATTGGAAAAGGAAGGTATAAAAAGCTTGTGTGCCCTTCTTGTTTTAGCTTAGTAAGCGGTTAAGTCTTGTATGTCTGTCATCCATTATCAGTATATCGCTAGTATAAAACTTAAGTGTTCTTTAAGCAGATCTTACTTAAAGATTTCAGAGCTTTGAGATTGTTTTAACTGAATATCCAGACAATGGGGAGAAGATACTTTTTAAGTTCTTCAGCTTCTGTAGGTTACTTAGGACACAATCCTACATCGTTAAATACTGAGTTTTGCCAGTGAAGAATGTGGAGCATAGCCAAGCTCTTACTGTACTGTGCTAATTATAGTATCAAACTGCAATCCAATGAGTTTTTTGTGAAGAAAAGAAACACTGCTTCTGACGATCCTTATTCTGAAAAAATGGGTGTAAAGTGAATTATATTTTTTTGTGGCATTGTGTGGGGGTTTTTGTGTGTGGTTTTTTTTTATATGAAATCAGTTGTATATTCAAGGCGTCTTTTTTTTTTTTAATGAAATCAGTTGTATATTCAAGGCGTTTTGAAGAGTTTTTGTCTTGAATTTGAGGCCTGTGTTACTGCTTTTCACATGGCTGCTTAGTTTTGGGTTGTGACTTTCAAAGTAGCTTAATAAACTGGAAACCCAGCTCCAGCTGTCCATTTACATTTATGCCCCATCTTGTTAAGTCCCTTTCACAGTCCTACCATTAAGGTTATGCGAATGCACTTGGCAAAAATGAGTTTATGTAATGGCATTTCAGTATGTTCTTGGCTAGAATTTTGATGATGCCCTTGCAGATATATATCACCTTCAGTTCTTGAAGAAATTCATCTTGTGGAGTGGAAATGAGCAGGTTAAGGGTTTATACTAGCAGCTGTTACCAGAAAATTCTTGCAGAAATTGGGCAGAAAGTTCTTCAGTGCAGTAAGTCTCTGTAATAAACATCTATTTGCTATGTCTAAACTGTACGTTTCCTAGGACTTCTATCTGAATAGCAAAGGAGAGTAACTTCCAGTTGGCACATGTTTTGCAGCAGAATGGAGTTTCGTAGCTGTGTTAGATGTATACTCTGACAACGTTTTAACTGCAATGACTTTGAGAAATTGTGGCTAGAAACATGCTGATATTTATGGCTTGAAACAAAATGGTACTAACATAAGTAGCTGGTGATTTGGAAGTGTCTGTAACTTTACTGTGTGAAATCTCTGTATTGAATTTTTCTCTACGTTGATTTGGTGATTAATCTATTCACATCTAATTACTTGTATTCAAAAGTTCTTTTACTGAGCTCATCGTATCAGAATGGCCCGATGTCACTTACTTGCATATGGTAACATGTTTCCTTTTTCTTTCTCTCCTTAGGAAGGTGAAGTATATGCTATAGAAACCTTCGGTAGCACAGGAAAAGGTGTTGTTCATGATGATATGGAGTGTTCTCATTATATGAAGAACTTTGATGTTGGGCATGTGCCAATAAGGTTGGATTTTTTCGTTGTTTTTTTGCTGGTATATTGTGAGAGAGCTACCACTCTTCTAGGGTTCACATTTGGTACAGTGCAGGTTCTTCACTGATCAGTAAGGCTGTCAGAGGACTCAAAGGGTGGTGTTAGCAATGTTCTTGTTATGAAATGTGCTCTGATTGGAATAATTCCATATTGCTCCAGAATTAAAAAACATCTGGAAATGGAGAAGATACATGATTATATCTTCAGAAGTCTAGATTATTTTTTTTTTTACTTCCTATCATTAGTAATTTTTTCTACTTAATAATATATAGATTGTTTGTATATTAGTCTGTATTAAATGCATAGATTTGCATTTTTTAAAATCAACATTTGTATTATGGGTTTGTGCCACAGTCTTTGTCTTAATGCTGTTCCCAGACTATACCGAGCTATTCACATCATCTGTTTTGTTTGTATGGATATTTTGTGCTTTTTAAGTTCTTGTTTCAGCGTATTGCTATAAAATGAAATAGCTTATTAATTTTCAGTTTTCATTGAGATTGCGTTTATGCATTTGTAGGAGTGCAACATATTTTCTGAAGTGAAGGCTATTATGGTTAGAAACATAGCAGGCAGACGTGCTTTTCCAGATAGTTCGATTTTGTCTTCATAGAACAATCTAGCAATACGAAAAATGCGTGGGGCGATTAATCTAAGGGTGGGAAAGGAACTGCTTATATTTGGAATTAGGTTTATTTCTTAGCAGATCTATAAATCTCTAATTTTTATTTATATAAATCGTAAGACGTATAAATAAAAAGCTTACTGAATGTTTGACTTCAGAAATAAGTCTTCAGAGTTTTAAACCACCAAGCTCCTGCCTAAATAGTTCATATTATTAACCACTTCAGATCAGGAAGAGTTCTGTTTTTCTTCATAAAATGGATCTTCCTTTTATTATTTAAGAGAATGCTTCCTGTCACTGCATTTAGTTTTCCTTGGGCATTTAGATGCAGATATGTTCACAATCTAACTTCCCCTATTTGAAGTGCACGGCCAGTGTGTTTGGCAGCATTCAGATTTGTTTTGAAGCATATCTTTTTGCAGGAGGAAAATGCACTTTCTTTTGTGAACGGAACACCTGATTGATGTAGAAAGACAGCCCAAGACCGGGCAGTCTTAAAATACCTTGAAATCTAACCCTCTTCTTAATCGGCGTGTTTTATTTCTGTCGTGAATGCTTGCAGAATGCTTGCTCTTTCTTCTAAAACATGTTCTTTTTTTCTTTAGGCTCCCAAGAGCAAAACACTTGCTAAACGTTATCAATGAAAACTTTGGTACTCTTGCCTTCTGCCGCAGATGGTTAGATCGCCTGGGAGAGAGTAAATACCTAATGGCATTGAAGAACCTGTGCGACTTGGGTATAGTGGATCCATATCCTCCCTTATGCGACATTAAAGGCTCGTACACAGCACAGTTCGAGCATACTATACTGTTGCGCCCAACGTGCAAGGAGGTTGTCAGCAGAGGAGATGACTACTAAACTCAAAGCCACCTCAGCACCTTTATACTCTAGGCTTTGTTGGAACATACTATACCAGAATTAATTTGCAACACATTGTCTGTTTTAACAGTGGACTGATGTAATACTTTCCTTATTTGGAAAGGAAGGAATTTAATCAAAGGCAAGTCTTCTAATGTAACTAACCAAGAAAAAAAAAAAGCTTTCAGGCCTTTAGAAATATTTCAAAAGTTACTTATTTTTTTCTGTTCAGGGAAATATGTGCTATAAAGCTCAATTTTTAGTTTGGAATGAGTTATACATTTTGTTTTGAACATTTATGATAAAAGATGCTTTTCAAATATTTATATTACCATATTCCTACTTGAATGCTTTGAATGACTACACCTGATTTCTGCGCCCAAGTCCTCTATGATATTGCCTTTTAAACTTCCTGGAATCCATTTTGTAAAAAAAATAAAGACAAATTTTCAGATCTAAAACTATATATACTTTTTAGAAGTCTGGTTATGATTCTGGTCAGGAGTTTGCTGGGAAACCGCTCTATTAAATATTTTACAAACTTGATTTGCCATTTCTTGTCTTGAAACTGGACTGGTCTTAGCCTTAATATGGAACTTTGCCTTTTAGGGCTTATTTAAATAGTCTTGTCAGTGCTGGGTTACAGGGCAAGAAGTCATCAATGCTTTGCAGGACAGAATGTGACTTCAGCAGAGATGCGTGGTGTGACCTGTTGAGAGTGCCAGTCTCCGGCTTAGACTTTAGCTGTATTTGGAACACAGCAAATTGCATTTTATGTTCTCTCCTGCCGTTATCAGCAACATGCAACTTCGGGCTGAAGTCAACTGTGAATATTAGTATGTATCCCTACATCTTTGCCATTGGTGTGCCTTTTTGCACAGGGTATAATTTTGCCTCGTATGATTCCCAGTCTCCTTTAAGTACACGTTAGATTGGGCAAGTTGTGGGGACAATGAAAACATTAGTTTATTTTGGAGAGTTGAAAGTTCTTCCGTACAGGCAAACTAATCTGGAATATTGGATGTTTTCTTGACGTAAGCGGTCATTATCCATCTCCCGGCTGCAGCAAATCTGACTGGTGAATCTCATTTGTAAAGGTGAATTAAATCCCATGGCTCCTCAGGTTGTAATGCTCTATGTCTTCCTGGGGGTGTGTGTGTGTGTGTGTGTGTCTGTGTCTGTGTATATATATATGCATGACTTGCATATTAAAATTTTACATAGTTACTGATAACACAAACAACAGCTTCTTAATAGGTCAATAACAGTGCCTTTAACTGCTTAGGAAATAGAGAAACTTCATCTGCTGCTTTATAGTGACAGCCTGTGTTTATTTATAGAGGAGTTCATATTAATTTAGAAATGCCATTTCTTTCCCCCTCTGTCTTCGGGTAAAAGCTGCAGTTTTTCCTTTAAAACTCCGGTATGTGAGCTGCAGTTTACAGGGAAGCAGTGTCATGTACTGCCGTAGAAGTAATAGACATCAGTGTGGTTTTTTTCTGTTTGTTTAAGTATTATTTACTCTTAGTACCGCTTGTAGAAACGGATGAAATAGGATACTGAAATGTGTATACCCGTTGTTGCTGTTTGGGAGACTTGGCATCCCAGCAATGAGTTTTCAGTAATTTCTGCAGCTGTGTGGGCATGTGTCTCAGCTTCCAAACCAACAGTAGCTAGTGTACGCGCTTGTGCATTGCAAAGTGCAGACTGGCACTTGAAAGGATCTGTGATGAACTGGGTAGAATTAATGGCTTCCAGCTCACCCTATTTTGGTAACAAGCCTGGTTACTACAAATACTGCTAGAAACAAGTAAGACAAATCTGGTTTGGTTCTCAGCCTCTTATCTGCTAATTCCAGACTTTTCTTTCTAGAAAGATGTTTGTTAGTAGCTCAGTGACATTTGATACTGTTCCTACAGCTTCAGGCTTCTTTATCTTCCTGTTACTTGAAGAACACTTAGGATCAATGATTTGTTTTCCTCCCTTTGTCTTTTCTTTTATGTGAACACAATAGGAAGATCCAGACTAGCAGAGCGACTTTGGACTATGACCTGTTCTTTTAACTTTTGAACTTGCTGGCTGTGTGCTGATTTGCATATGGAAGCTGATAAGCATGCGTAACAAATTGTTATGCAGAAAAATACTTGCAGAACGTGATTATTTGTTGCCATTAAATTTAATTGGGTTTCTCTGGATAAATGCTTCCTGTGCTGCTGACCAGCCTGCATTTACGCCTGTCAGTATAGAAGGCAAAAGCCCTATTTTCCACTGCTTCCTTGCATCTTGTATTTTAACATAAGAAATTCCTCTACTGCTTTCATGCTCTTCAGGCTGCCTTTTCCTGGTGCTGGAAGTGTCGTTATAAAGTCCTGGCCATGCTGGCTGATAACTGGACCGTACTGTCTTGTCACTTGATGAAATCTAAAGCCTGTGACTTGAGCCACATACTGAATTCTGTCTTCCCCAAATAGCCAGAAGACGGGGATCATCTTGTTTCTCAAGTATGTGCAGCACCAGAAATGGCAATAGTTTTAGTAGAGTACATTTATTAGAGGTGCCAAAGTAAGAGAGTTCAGAACCTACTTTGCAGGGTTTTTCCTTCCTGCAGACCTCGAGACATACTCATCATTAGAGAATGTACAGCTGGAACTCTTCATCTGTCCTTTTGATGAAGGTATGGCCTAAGATTTTCCTAACCAGGACACTCATTTTAGACTTGAACAACCTACTTTTCCTCTTAGATGTGGGATTTGGGGTTGGGTTTTTCCCCCCCGCCCCAGCTTTTTGATCACCTGCTTGAATAAGTCTCCAACCTAAGTAAGTCTTCTGTTAACTCCGTGGACCCTTGTGTGAGTTCTCTGACTGTAAAATAGCAAAGTTGCTTTGTCTTGTGTTTAACTGTCGGTTTGCGGGAGTGTTTCCCAGGTTGTTGAAACGTTTTGAAGCCTGCCTGCTCTACCTGCACCGAAGGAGCAGGATGAAGCAGAAACTTTTGACCGCAGCTTGCGAAAGCAACGCGAACTTAACTTTGTCCCCAACCAAAAAGCTGTATTGTATCAGAGTTTAGTTTAGGTGAAAGCCCGTAGCAGTTGGCAAGAAAGCGACTGCCTGCAGTGAGCGGTGGGCGCTGGAGCTGCCGTGGCGCTTCCCCTTGGGCAGTGTGCCCCTGGGCCGGAGCTGGGCGCGGGGCCACAGAGCGCGGGAGGCACGTGGCGAATGCCTCGGATAGCGTGGGACGGGGAGAACAGGGCTGGTGGAGGCAAACGCTGCCAGCCGTGAAGCGGAAGTCTCGCATGGAGGGGTGGGTTTGGTTGTCTTTGCCCAAGCTTCTGCAGCGTGGGTACTTTGTAGAATATAAAAAAAGTTGTTAAAACTACAGGGGCTTTCCATCTAAACGCTTTTACTTGAATCAAAGAGGTAGTAGTATTCAGAGTTGTAGGTCTCCTGTTTATTTTTCTGCTTCTGTGTTCACAGTAGATTTCCTTGGGACTTTTGCACTTCACATTGTGGGTTAAAAATACCGCCTTACTAGAAGGATCAAGGTTTTGCCTTTTTAGTGGCAGACTTTATGAAAAATGGAAATAAACTTGACGCTAAATAGCAACTGCAAGGTCTATCCCTAGGGCCGTACTCTTCTACTACAGGCTCCAGCTTGTGAAATAACAAAGCATCTCTCGCACTAGCTTTGTGGAAGCAGCTTGGCTCGCAAGGGAGCAGGCGTTTTAAGGGCAAGGATAAGGAACTTTTCAAAGAGGAGACCGAAATAGGGCACCGAAGGAGGGAGGTAAAGTTGCTGTTACAGTGAGAAAACTGCTGTTGCGTCGTTCAACTTCGTGTTACCTTCAGTTTATCACAATATCTATATTATGTTAAAAGTAGAAAACCAGAGTAAGATGGTATCATAGAAACTGAATTATGTGATTTGTAAACGTGACTGGAATTTGTTCATTTGATTTCTACAGGTGGTGGTTGGATGTAGAGGAACTTTGCTAAATCCTACTTATTTAAAATAGCGTGTTGGTACTCTGCATTCCGTAGAACATCTATCAGCTGTCCATACACAAAGGCAGGCAGTATATTTTCTTAAGTCCATTCACAAAGTAATGTTTCTGCCAAATGGTTTTATGAAGGTGTGTTTAGAGATAAAGGTGATGTAAATTGAGAACAGTGTACCATGATTTTTTTCAGTAGTATGGGTTTTTTTCTACATGGATTAAGGAGGCAGTTCTGTTTTTACAAACTGAAATGTTTGAGTGCTTTTAAAGTAAATGAAAAAATTATTAGACAACTGTGCTGTGACTTTCAGAATTTTTGATTTGCTTGTCATGGCAGTCACCCAACATTTGTAACTAAGGTTAAAAGTCACAGATTTTTAGCTTTGCTTTTATATTGATGCTGATTTCTCTTTTATTTTGCAAAGCTACACTGCTTTATAAAAAAAAAAAAAAAAGCTGCATAGACTAATCAGCAGGTAAGGCAAAGAGTAAGCCTTTTGCCCAGTTTTTTTTGAGCTTTAGAAGTCTGTTTCCCCAGTTTTTGAAGTTACCATTTTTTCCTCAATAAGGCCAAATTTCTGAATCCCTTAAATTGGAGAGCGCTGTATAGAAGCCTTATTTACCACTAGATAAAAGTGAATGCACATAATCCCACTGCATGCTGTCTGGATGCATATATTTATTACCGCCTGGGACTAGAAAATAGTATTATTTTTCAATTGAAGAATGGGCTATTTTGACTTGCCTGATGCGTCCGTGCGCTCGGCAAGGCTGGAGATGATGCAGGGGAGGTGATACAGATGAAACAGGGAGGAGTGGCTGGTAGACCAGCTGGGGGCACTGCTGCCCAGAGGGAGCAGGACAAGTAGGGGAAATGGACAACAGGAACCTTCTGCACTTCAGCAAAGGGAAATGCCAAGTCCTGCACCTGGGCAGGAGTAACCCCAGCACCAGTACAGGCTGGGAAGCAGCTCCTCAGAGAAGGTCCTGGGGGACAAGTAAACCATGAGACAGCAACGCGCCCTTGCAGCAAAGCAGGACAACAGCCTCCGGGCAGGTGAACCTTCCTCTCTCCTCAGGCCTGGGGAGGCACAGCTGGAGGGCTGGGTCCAGTGCTGCCTTTCCCAGTACAAGACTTACTGCAGTGAGTTCAGCAAAGGGACCGGAAGATGATGAAAGGGCTTGGAACATCTGATGTATGAGGAGAAGCTGAGAGGGCTGGGAGTGTTCGGCCTGGAGAAAGGAAGCTCAGGGGGATCTTACCTGTGTGTATAAGCACCTGGTAGGGTGGGGTGGGGGGAGGAGTAAGGAAGATGGAGCCAGGCTCTTCTCAGTGGTGCCCAGTGTCAGGACAAGAGGAAATGGGCACAAACTGGAACAAAGGAAGTTCCACTGAGACGGAAGAATGTGTTTTTTACTGGGAGGATGGTCTAGCACTGGCAGAGGCTGCCCAGGGAGGTTGTGGTGTCTCCATGCTTGGTGCTATTGAAAACACACAGCCCCGAGCAACCTGTTCCAGTTGACCCTGTTTAGAGCAGATTTGGACTCTACAATCTCCAGAGGCCCCTTCTGCGATCAACAATTTTGTGCAGTCTCCTCAACTGTACCTGGTAGGTGACTAAGGCACAGTGCCACATCCCTTGGGTATCTGGGGAAAAAGTCCAGCCCCTCTCCTGAAGGACTGAAGGCAGGCAGCAAGTGATCTCACAAATGCGTGTGAAACTAATTACTGGAAACATTTCTGTCTTGAGTGCTAGTCTGCGCGCATGTTCACGCTGTGGTTGACTACTAAATTACTACTTACGGAGTGTTACTGTGTGTGTGCGCAGGGGTCCAGAACCTTTCATTTACAGTAATTGCTGCACAATTGCTTTATTGAGTTCCTCCAAGCACTGATTGCCTGTGCAATGAGAGTTAATTCAGCAAGGGCAGAGTACGGAGCTGGAGGTCATCAGGTAGCAGGTATCGGGGCTGGACACAGCTTGTAGCAATAGAGCAGATCCTTCAACCTGGACCTGTTTTTCTGAATGTAGATTAAAATGAAGGTGGTGGTGAGCAGAGGAGACAAGGGTTATGGCTTCTTGGGATGCTTTCACATGATTAGTCTTTCATGCAAGGAACTTGCCTACCAGACCAGCTCCCTGCTGATAAAGGAGGGAGCTCTGGAACCATCAGGTGGGTTTGCCCATGTCTCTTCTGTTGTAACAGACCATCCCACCTAACTATACCCCTGTTGCCGATATAGGTGCTGGACCCTTAGCTTTCCAGCTCTGCAGAACTCCAGTGAGTTGTGGAACCCCTGCCCAGGAACAGCTGCTGCTAAAAAAGGTGGGTGGCCTTTGACCAAATAGCTGTCTGGTTTCCTCGAAGGCCTACAGCACGATGTAGGCTTCTGCACTGGCTACAGCCATTTCTGCTGATTGTGCTGCTGGTCCTGAACCTTGCCACTTCCTTGGCTACAGTTAGAGCTCTGTTTTTAATACTTACCAGAGTGAAGCAAGGCAGAACAGAAGCACACAGACTCATGCTGTGCTTAAGCCTTACTCTAGATAAGGGGTGCAGAGCCAGATACATGAACCAGCATATATTGAGAACCAAAGCAGCAGCTGTTGAGAAACACACCTGAATTAGCTCACTCACGCTGGACTGCAGTCACCATAGGATGGTTTAGGTTGGGTGTCTCCATGCTTGGTGCTATTGAAAACACACAGCCCCGAGCAACCTGTTCCAGTTGACCCTGTTTAGAGCAGATTTGGACTCTACAATCTCCAGAGGCCCCTTCTGCGATCAACAATTTTGTGCAGTCTCCTCAACTGTACCTGGTAGGTGACTAAGGCACAGTGCCACATCCCTTGGGTATCTGGGGAAAAAGTCCAGCCCCTCTCCTGAAGGACTGAAGGCAGGCAGCAAGTGATCTCACAAATGCGTGTGAAACTAATTACTGGAAACATTTCTGTCTTGAGTGCTAGTCTGTGCGCATGTTCACGCTGTGGTTGACTACTAAATTACTACTTACGGAGTGTTACTGTGTGTGTGCGCAGGGGTCCAGAACCTTTCATTTACAGTAATTGCTGCACAATTGCTTTATTGAGTTCCTCCAAGCACTGATTGCCTGTGCAATGAGAGTTAATTCAGCAAGGGCAGAGTACGGAGCTGGAGGTCATCAGGTAGCAGGTATCGGGGCTGGACACAGCTTGTAGCAATAGAGCAGATCCTTCAACCTGGACCTGTTTTTCTGAATGTAGATTAAAATGAAGGTGGTGGTGAGCAGAGGAGACAAGGGTTATGGCTTCTTGGGATGCTTTCACATGATTAGTCTTTCATGCAAGGAACTTGCCTACCAGACCAGCTCCCTGCTGATAAAGGAGGGAGCTCTGGAACCATCAGGTGGGTTTGCCCATGTCTCTTCTGTTGTAACAGACCATCCCACCTAACTATACCCCTGTTGCCGATATAGGTGCTGGACCCTTAGCTTTCCAGCTCTGCAGAACTCCAGTGAGTTGTGGAACCCCTGCCCAGGAACAGCTGCTGCTAAAAAAGGTGGGTGGCCTTTGACCAAATAGCTGTCTGGTTTCCTCGAAGGCCTACAGCACGATGTAGGCTTCTGCACTGGCTACAGCCATTTCTGCTGATTGTGCTGCTGGTCCTGAACCTTGCCACTTCCTTGGCTACAGTTAGAGCTCTGTTTTTAATACTTACCAGAGTGAAGCAAGGCAGAACAGAAGCACACAGACTCATGCTGTGCTTAAGCCTTACTCTAGATAAGGGGTGCAGAGCCAGATACATGAACCAGCATATATTGAGAACCAAAGCAGCAGCTGTTGAGAAACACACCTGAATTAGCTCACTCACGCTGGACTGCAGTCACCATAGGATGGTTTAGGTTGGAAGGGACCTTAAAGATCATCTCGTTCCAATCCCCCTGCCATAGGCAGGGACACCTCCCACTAGACCAGGTTGCTCAAAGCCCCATCCAGCCTGGCCTTAAGCACCCCCAGGGATGGGGCATCCACACCTTCCCTGGGCAATTTATTCTAGTGCCTCACCACCCTCATAGTGAAAAATTTCTTCCTAATATCTATTCTAAACTTCCCTTCTTCCACTTTGAAGCCCTTACCCTGTGTCCCATCATCTTTGTCCTTCCCACTGTTTGGATTAGGACTAGAACTCTATGTTTGAGTGTGTCCTTTCTCCTTCCCTTCTCTTGTTCTAACCAAGACAGCATGAACGGGAAGAAAGCAGAATTTGCTAAGGTAATGATGTCTTTTAGAGAAAGCCTCGAGACTTAGTACTGCAGTGAGAGCAAATGCAGGGGAACAGCCTGCATCTGTAAGGGATGTCACATCCCTTGATGTAACAAGGCTAAGGGACTTGAGTAGCTGCTTAATACTGATGATTGAGGCTGAAAATGTCATGTGTCCCCCCCACATCGCTCTTACAAGTCCCATGATAGACTCTTTCATTAGTGGTCTCTGAGGTCCCCTACCTATCCAGCTGAGACACTCTGGGGGGAAGAAAAAGTATCAGAAGTCTGAAATGTAATTAGTGCAACACTTTCACCTTCCTTTGTACTGCCCTGAACTACCTGTAAGTAGAAGTAAGTGCTTAAACTACATTCATTTCCTCACCTGAAAGGACAGCAGAGAAGGAAAGTATTTGAAAGGCTGCACAGCCATAACGTGTAGATTTGTCAGATCATTTCATTTCAGCAGGTCGCCCCTGGCTTTGGAAAAAAAACAAGGGGGGACTAAACTGCTTTTACACACTTAATTAGGATGCACACAAGGTGAAGAAAGTTTGAGATCTGAGGCCTCTATGCACTCGCTATAATATGGCACATCTCAGGTCTTTCAGAAACATAGAAGTGGTAGGAAAAGTCAGGAATAAAACCAGCTGTTAAGTCAGCAACAGATAGCCAAAGTAGTCTTATAGTTAATGCCTTAACCTATGTTAGACAAAGTTCAAAAATAATTAAAAAAAAAATTGTAATGATAATGTAGCAACTAATTCCAGTACACACATGGTCTTCTGTCCACATCAAGGCATTTTATTGAGGTATCAACTTTGCAGAAGATGAGGTAACAATTTGCATAGGACTTATGCAAAATAACTTCACAATTAAAATTTACTTGGCATTAACTACTGTGTGTGGAGAAAGACTGATAATTCCTGCTTGTTATTCTCCTCAACGCACAGTTCTGTTAATGCTAGTGGTAGGACCGTGGAGAAGGTACAGCAGTTGTAGGTAATGAAACCAGTCAGATTGAAAAATGCTTTCATATAAGTTTTACAGCTTCTTTTCAGTGGTTTGTGTTAGAGACTACCAAAAGAGTCAACGCTTGCTACAATTTAAAGTAAGCTTGTTCAATGCAAGAAAGGGGGTGCTCATGTTCCTGTAGCAATGACAGTGGGGCGGGCAAGTGTGGTTTTGCTCAGTTTTTTAAAGCTTTATAAGTTATTGGAATAAGAAGCCCCTGGTTGTCAAAGTTAGTACTTCGAATTTGGCACTTCAGTTTTAAGTTGTCAGACTTGTTAAGGCTAAAACATGGAAGTCTTGGTAAAGATACGTTATTGTGTTACGAAACACTCCTCTTACATACTTATATGAAAATAAGTACATGCTCTATTTCCTCAATTTCAGATTTTAGCGCATTCTATCTGTATCTTTAGCGTAGCTCCCTTGAAGGCACCCTTGAACCTTGCAAAATAATTTCACTTCAGTCATGGAGAATATACAGAAAGTTTCCTAAAAAGTTCAGTTACTATTTGACATGTAAAACATTCCTTGCTGGTGAATGTTAATATTTTAAGACCTAGTAGCAATTCCTGCAGACAGTAAGAATCACGATATCATTAGAACTATACTATAAAATGTACAGAAGCATATATAGAAAATTAACCAGAGAAACATCAGTTGCCCGTTGAAAGTCATTTTTCTAAACCAATTCAAAAAGATTATCAAAATACAAAACCAGCTTTAAAAAAACAGCCTGAGGTAAGAGTTAAATGCAAATAGCAATCTTTTTCTTAAAAAAATAGCTGTGTTGAAATTCTAGGTACTTAGAAAGTTACTTACTGTCAATAAAAACTTTTACTAACAATTGTAAAGAGTACTTTAACTAATACAAAAGTATATAAACATTGTACATGGACTCAAAAGTAAAAAAGTACAATACTGTACTTTCATTTCATTTCAAAATATATAGTTATGACAATTCAAACTTTTACCATACACACAGTTAACTGGCTTTGGATTAGCTGCTGCTGCTGTCCATAGAACTGTCAGCTAATTCTGTGTGCTGCTGACTTTCAGCTGTGCTGGGACATGGTATTTTACCACGTGCGTTTGCCTGAGTAAGTCGTTGGCTGTAAAACAAAATGTAAGCTTGAGCCTTGCATACTTCTTCCATAGTGCACATGTTGAGTTTCGAATCATTGCAGTGTACCCAAAACCCTGCAGTGAAGAAACACATCAAAAAGAGTCATCAGGACACTGATTTGAGGTAATCGCATTGTATTTAATAATTAATTAGTGAGTCTCATTTAACAAGTTGTGTAGAAATAGTATACTGTTTCTATTGATCTGGTACATTTGCCTCTAAATTTTAAAAGCCCAGTTTAGCTTCTTGTCATGGTTTAACCCCAAGCGGCAACCAGGACCGTGCAGCTCTTCACTCACTCCACCCCCCCACAGTGGGATAGGGGAAGAGAACTAGAAAAAAAGGAAGTCTCCTGGGTTAAATTAAAGACAGTTTAACAGAACAGCAATGGAAGAGGAGCTAATAACAATAATGAGAGAATATACAAAATGAGTGATGCAATACACTTGCTCACCACCCGATGATCGATTGCCCAGCCTGTTCCAAGCAGAGATCATGGATTCCTGTCCCCCATCCAACCCCCTTTACAGACACTGAGCATGCCTGTAGTATGGAATATTCCTTTGGCCAGCTTGTCCTGTCTATGTTCCCTCTCAGCTTCTATGGGAAGCTGAAAAGGTCCTTGTCTTTAATATAAACATTAACAAGTATTGTTGTTGCTAGGTATCTACATTATTCTCACACTAAATCCAAAACACAGCAACTACTAGGAAAATTAACTCCATCCCAGCTGAAACCAGGACACTTCCTCAGATTTATGAGACTTTATAGCTAGAACATGTTTAAGAAGCCCATACAAAAACGGAACTGTTTCGGTCTACAGAACTGCAATTCTCACACCAGGCAGTTCAGCTACAAGTGACACCCTTTTGCGTGTGAGAAAAGACAGTAAACTTATCAGTTTAGAATTACGAATACCCCTTTCTCCCACACTCCTTACTTCACAGCTGGTTCCTACCTCCTTCTGAATTGTAGCAGTAGGCAGTGTAGTGCCCTGAGCCAAACCCTTTCCCATGATGCATTACCACAGCAGACAAGTCGTAGATAAAGCAGTCGGGTAGGAGGGACTTCAGGGATTCTCTGCAGCAATAAGGCTCCATGTTCAGCATTTGATCAAAATTAACATGTACGCCAATCTTCTCACGATGATTGCGTCCCGACCACCTGGAAAGGTTAAGTCAAATGAAAACTTACAATTTTTCAAACAAAGAACGCAGCGTTCTGAATTACGTTTTAACATAACAAGTGTTATCTTCACTATTGTCTCTGTGAACAAAACATATGCTAATTTGCACACCTTTTTTTCCTAGGCTTCCTCTTTCACTTCTTTATTTCAAGGCCTTTTAAAATGTGTCTATTGTACCTACTATTCTCACCTTCTGAACCATCCGTTTTAAGATTTGTGTAATGGTGAGTGGGAAGTACTTCCCACATATCATACACCATTGGTATTTCTCATTTATTCCATCTCATTTTCAGTTTCCTTTGTATTTGGGAGAGACTCTGTACTAATGCGTTGCCTAAGAGTTCACAGAGATGCAGTCTGCACTTCCTTACTCTCAGGCTAATGCATTAATGTATTTGGTTATATGTAGGTAGTGTGAGACTGCCACTGAATACAATCACAGTTTGTACATTAGCGAACATGAGCATTTACTTGACCTGAAGATAACACAAGATTAATTTTTATTAACAGAGTTCACAGCAAGGTTAGTAGGTTTTGACTGAAAAGGATGAAATAATTTTGGTATTAAAGTAGCAAGTAGTTGGAAGCCAAAAGGTCAATTCTCTACTTATAGCATATCTTACTGATGTTTAAATTACACAAGAAAAATAAGTTTCTAATAACCATTTCTCATCGTACTAGTAAAGGAAAATGAGACTGATGATGCAAGACATTGACCCCAAACAACAGAAGAGCGGGAGTGAACTGGTCAGTTTGCAACACTTCATTGTGGTACTACTTACCTAAACCGTTTAAGATGTAATCTGAGAACCTGAGGTAGCCGACACACCATAAGCTGCTTCTGAGCTTCTGTGAGTATAACTGGTTTAGAAGAAAACTTCCTTCGTTTTGCTGAGGCATAACACACAGTTACACAATACAAATGTCGATAACAGCCCTGTATTTCCGTCTAAGATTTATCCACCAAGTTTGTGTGGATCTAAATAACTACTGGGTGTGCCTCCTTAAAAAGGATACACCGAGAGCTATTTTGCAAGGATTATTTTATGATGCAAGTATAAAATACTTGTGGTCACTTAGGTTAGTCACCTTAATTTAAAGAGCTGATGGGTTCTTCAGCTGGGAGTATCAGAATCCCCATTTGTGTGTGATCAGACTTTAAGAGAAGCATCACACATTAACACATCCTTTGAACAATTCCATCTTCTAGATGGTGAGTAATAGCTGTCAAGTGACCACACTAGTACTTCGTTTGCTACATACTTTTAAGACTTTTAGTATTTTCCTTCCACGCTTTCACAATCAGTTTACTTTGTATTTTACACAGAGAACGTACGCATGAGTACATACTGCCTTTACTCACTGTTGCACTGATCACATGCATATATCTTTCCTTCCAAAGCTTCAGTTTCTGTAAACTTGGCCAGCATTTCTGTCAGCAGACATGGATACTGAGATGACATCTCCTTGCCGTTGCAGTGATACCTCTCAGGAAACTCCAGAGACAGGTCCCAGAAAGGTTCTATGGTATTTGATTTATTGTCACAGGCAAGACATGTAACCTGTAAAACAATATTCACCAGTTGTTTACACTCCAAAAAACTTACTTTGCTTAAAGTGTACCATAACATAGCTCTAAAAATAAATAAATAAATAAATAAATAAAATTCCTACAAATAACTGATGCAACCAAAAACAAGACATAGTCATTTAACAAGAGAAATGGTAAACCTAATTTATTTTCTCTAAAGCAGCATGTCCAATACTGTTATCACAAACAGGTAAGTGTTCATAGGTTTTACTGAGAAACAAAAGCAGTGTCAAAATGGCCTGTCTGGGACTGTCCAAGAGAAAGCAGCTGGTGTAGTCTCGTGAGTCTTTTCTCCAAAAAAGAAACACTCCAAAAGGAAGATTTACATGAAAGAGAAACTATGGTTTAGGTTAATTAAAAAAACCAAACAAAAAAAGAAACACAAACAGCTGGGGATTTTAAAGTCATATCCTTCTTACTTTGTAAGTCTTCCAGGGAAGCCTGGATTAGGAAGCACACTTCTTCAAAGAAAAATTAACAGGTAAAAATAATTTATTTCTTCTTTCAGTAAGTGGATCCATCGTCACACTAGGGAAAGGACAAGCAGTAAGACAACATAAATAAAATGTCAAGAAGTGAAGTGAGTCAACCTGGAAAATGCAGATAATACAGCAGGGGACAATTAATTTATGAAAACATTCAAGATTTAGGAAAGTAAGTTAAAAGCAGTAGCTCTTCTATGCTGGAATGGCAACAGTCTTCTAAAAGCCAGCTCAAGCCATCTTCTGTTATACAAGAGTGTCACATCATTAGAGTCTTCCTCCAAGGGACCCTTCCATGGTCCATGTGGATGCACAACTTTGATTAGCAGCTGACCTATGCAGTAGTGAAGCTCTATTTAGACTGTAATAGCCTTTCTGTTAGTTCATAAAGGCTATAAAAAATACCAGTACATATGAAGTATGCGTGTGAGGCTAAAGATATGTTCACCTTGGTACGTACAATGCAACAAAGTACAAAACAATCCCAAAGAGTAATTACCTGAGTTTTCTACTGTTAGTGTATTTATTGGCTTATAAATTGCAGTTCACCAC
Organism: Charadrius vociferus; assembly: GCF_000708025.1. NCBI lineage: Eukaryota > Metazoa > Chordata > Aves > Charadriiformes > Charadriidae > Charadrius > Charadrius vociferus. The sequence goes on along the minus strand of NW_009647830.1, from coordinate 2,088,089 downwards.
TAATTCAAGTAGCTCTAACCTCACTGCTCTAGAAAAGCCACATTCTGAAAATAAGCTGAATTTTAATTGGGCTCAGAGTCAGCTTTGACAGAACTTCCATAAGCATGTAACATGTTCCCACCCCCTTCCTCAACAATTAAACCTTCCCACTAAAAAGATTAAAGAAACTCAACATTTTCATATAGGACCAACTGTCAAGATACTGTTATTTACCAGCCCGGAATAACAGGCAGGTGTGATGAGGCACCACCATTCATGTTTTACAGTAAACGGAATATCAAATACCTCTTCAAGTTTGCACCACAAGGGTAAATAATTGCCAAATTAAATCTCTATCAGCATGCTTCCTATTTAGGAAAATACCACAAGTTGTTTGGAACAAGTAATACAAAGATGTAATAATAAAGGAATGAAAATCCACGAGGCATCCAAATATTGTTATTTCAGAGGCACACCCTTTGTGTTGCTGTTCTTAATAAATTCAGTGTAATTCTCTTCAGTGAGGTTAGTAAGCCTACACAAGCGTAAAAATACACTCACTTTTGTTCAAGAGTTCCTTTATTTTCCTCTAACGGTTTGCTGTTACGCAATTATTCACCCTGCTTTGTCTGTTATTTCATGATCTTTCATATAAAGACAGATCTACCACTTTATAATACCTTTCTCCTAGGTGTTCTTGTGAGTAATTATTTAATGCATTCATTAGCTACAACAGCTTATACACGATCTATTAGCTGCCTAATGCAAATGTGTATTTCTGTACCAGCACCCATGTTTCAGGAAAGCTGTTAGCTGCTTTAAGTTTGAAGAGGAAAATGCCACTGCCTTGTTCTTAGAAAACACAACTTTGAACTTACATGGCAGAAAAGCGGAGAATCTTCTGTTTTAATTTACACTGACAGGAGCTTCTTTTGTAAGTGCTAACTGGCAATGTTTCAAAGCCACAAACTATTAGTAATTCAGAGCTGGAATCTAGACTTGGAGACGAAATGATATGTTTGGCCACAGTTCAAGTTAACTCCAGCATAAACACAGAATGACTAATAGATTTCTGCTGTACAAATGGGTGATTTTTTTGGGGCCAAAAGTTTATTTAATTGACGAGTTACTTAAGAATTTGTTACACATGAATGCACACTGAACATTAACGGGCTTTGGATGAAGTACGTACAGGAACTCAGTACAGATAATTTTAACAACTTCTGAGGTTTTAAATTTAATGTGTAATGTTAACAATCTAGGTTATTTTAAGATCCTCTTTCCCAACTAGTTAATAAGTACTATCCCAAAGAAAAAGACCAAAAAAAAAAAAAATTAATCGATCCAGCTTCCAATTTTTGCTTCTCAAAAAAAAAACCAAAAAAAACCCAAAAACCTCATGCAGTAGTGCCGCTTCTCATCTCATCATGCAACTGTGAGCAAAGCTGACTTATGTTGACAAAATCCTGTACTGATATAGAGCTGCACTTATTTCCTCGAATGCAAGACACTCCTCCTTACCATGAGGCTGCAGCAGAGTTAAACTCTTAATAAGAGTTATTTGGGATTTGTATACTTGCCAACAGCCCAGTGATGTATTTGGATAAACATACACCCAACCATATCAGCCACAGCGCTCCTGTATGCTTGCACTCCATGGTAAATGAGAGGTAAATCAGGGCTGGAAAAAAAGGTTGAAAGTATTTTTTCTTAGCCAGGCCTGAGCTTACAATTTGGACTGCTCAACAAGTAGGAGGATCCCTACACTTCTGTGGAATCCACCTGCACTGGCCTGTCCATCAGCACAGGCTTCACAACACCCCCATCACTTCTCTTTCTGTCCTAAATGGGACTCCTTTATCTCACACTCCACTACCATTCCCACAGTACAACCCAGATTTTCTTTTTTCATGAAAAGCACTGAAATTGTATAAAATGCTCAAAAGTTGGTTGAACAAGATAGGAAGTTCTTATAAAAAACAAAACAACACTCCCAAACATGAACTCGAAGGGCTGGCAAAAATTTTATGCATCTGTCCAATGTAACTTTTTATGGTATGAGTATGCACAGCAGTAGTAGGGAAGTGACTCTGCTCTAGTAATCTGGTTAGTGACACGTATCCTTTTTATGACTGTATTTTACAAATTCAGAGTTTGATTTCACCTCTCCATTATATTCCATTATTGCTATTTTAAGAAGCCTTAATGCTGTCATTTATAACAAAGCTACATGAGAAGTTTACGTTAGAGCAAAGAAAGTAAATTACTGGTTTTAGCTAGTCCAAAATCTCTACCTTATGTTCTGCCCTGACCACCCTCTCGTGCCTTGAAACACGGGTACTATATACAATTGTTTAGTTACAGCTCAGTATTCAATCACGGGCCAAAGGCCAAGCTGAAAAGAGCTGGATCAAATTGCTTGATTCAAGCTAAGCAAGGAGGCCACTCAGACAAGCATCAATGTGCCCACAATAATTTGACAGACAGCCACTGCCCCGGATGGCATTCAGCCTAAATGCAGCCAAAGAAAATAGTTAACATATTGCTGCAAAAGAAGCCAACTCCATCATCAACTGTTTAGTCTATGCTCCCTGCACTTGCATGGAAGAAAGACAACTATTACGATCTCTGCTCTAATTCTTTTTTGGTTAAGAATAGTAAGATGGCCAGTCCCATTTTTGTGTTTTCACTACTATTTAAGTTTTCACTATATGAGACATATATAGGAAAAGTAGTAAATTGATTTTTCCCCAGCAAAGTAATCAAAGAGAAAGGGACTTCCAGGATGCTGCTACAATGTGGAATTCCACATAACAGTCCATACTGTATTTCTTCAGTTAAAAATAACTTAGCTTTGTAGTGATGAGCATACACCATTGTCATAATGATCTGTATCTATTTTACAGGTTAACACAAGCATAACGATAGCAAACTATGGTCTCTGATTCAATGGCCTCCTATGGATTAAAATTTTTTAAAATGTCACCTCCACCTATTTGGAAAGCAACTTGAAAACCATTTTGTAATTCAGGCAATGCATAAAAGCACTGAGACCAATACCAGAATATAGAAATCAGCATCCAGGTCATGGATGGTCTATGTGCAAATCCTCCTATTACCTACCTGAAGTTCTCATAGTTTTTAATAGTCTATTCAGTGCAAGACTTAATATGCAGCACTGCACAACAGTCAGCCTCAGCATTCTCCCTCTTTAACTTACAGCATGCTACCCAAAACTGAAGGGCTTCAAACAACCCAAAGATTGCACATTTCTGCTTCTCTCACACAATCTGTCCTGAAACACGCTGGTTGAGCAAGTGAGTGGAGGAAGACTTACAAGAAGCACCGCCTTTTAAAACTTTACACGTAGTTTGCATACTACATTGGCTAGAACCTACTCCACTCTCTTGGTCTTGGAATATTCATTTCTCAGAGCACTGCACAATGCCCTTCTGCCGTGCTGTGCGGGGCTGGGGCGGGGGGGAAGGAGGCACTTTGCTCAGATTCCATCTGAAACATGATCAGGAGGTAATCAAACCATTTGGGGTTTTTTATTTAAGTATGCCTAGAAATATCAAAAGCTAGTTCTTACTAAGCATTGCTATACTAAATGGTGAATTATTGAGAAAAAAAACCCCAAAAACTCACCGCCCAAGATAGGTTTGTCCTAAGAAGAAACTGTAACTAATCACAACTTCGCTGTAGAGGAAAGTCATTACTACACCAGCACAGCCACTGCTCTTCACTTTCACTGCTGTTTGGTGTTGCTGTGACAGAAATCTAGGCAAAGAGCTTTACGTAGGGCACCAGATTCATAAGCAATGGAATCCTCACAAGGACTTTCAAAACTCTAAACAAAACAGTTTCTAAGGGGTTCCTCACCACTCCAAAAAGTTGTTAAAATTACATTGACTAGGTATATCTTGATCATCCTCATTAAATTTGAAATGAATCAACAGCATTCAAAGAAACCATCAACAATCATTTACTGTGTTGCAACATGCACCAGTTCAGTAAAACACTGCATTCATAATTCAACATTAATTTTCTTCCTTGATTTATTACATACCCAAGCAGCTTTCACATAAATCAGCACAAGCCTTATTTACTCTCCTCTCTTACTGGACCTTTTGTAACCACACATCAACCATCCTCCTCCTGTTTGCCTAGAATTAGAAACTATCCCCGATTAAACTGAAAGAACATGAGGAGCTGGCTGATGGCATTGCAAGGTCATCTTCCATCTTTGAAAGGTCCTGGCAAGGTCATGGCAATTGGGGATGATCCCAAGGACAGGAAGAAACAAGTGTCACTCCAGTGTTCAAGAAGGAGGATCTGGGGGAACTACAAGCCTATCTGCATCACCCTGACCTGTGGGAAGGCTGAGGGAGCAAATAATTCTGGAAACTATTTCTGAAGATATTAAGGGTAAGATGATGATAGGGAGCAGGCACCATTGATTTATGATGGGAAAAAAATCACACTTGACCAACCTGATAGCCTTCTTCCTACAGTGAGATGACTGGTACAGATAACCAGTGGATGAGCGGAAAACAGTGGATGTTGTTTATGTTGTTTACTTCAGTGAGGCTTCATACACTGCATCCCATAACATGCCCACATAAAAAATTATAAAGCGCAGGCTAGATAAATGGACAGTGAAACAGACTGAAAACTAAATGAACTGGCAGGCTCAACACATAGTGGTCAGTGGCATGAAATGCAGCTGGAGCCCAGATACTACTGCTGTACCCCAGGGGTTGATTCTGTTAAACCCTCGGGAAGTCTGCAGATGACACAAACCAGGGAGGAGTGTCTGATACACCACAGGGTCGTGCTGCCCCATGGGGTAGGCACCTGGTAGGGTGGGGTGGGGGGAGGAGTAAGGAAGATGGAGCCAGGCTCTTCTCAGTGGTGCCCAGTGTCAGGACAAGAGGAAACGGGCACAAACTGGAACACAGGAGGTTCCACTGAGACAGAAGAAGAAAGTGTTTTTACTGGGAGGATGGTCTAGCACTGGCAGAGGCTGCCCAGGGAGGTTGTGGTGTCTCCATGCTTGGTGCTATTGAAAACCTGACCGCACACAGCCCTGAGCAACCTGTTCCAGTTGACCCTGTTTTGAGCAGATTTGGACTAGATGATTTCCAGAGGTCCCTTCCAACCTCAGCAATTCTGTATGTGCATGCATGTGCATATGTGCATGCACACAAGTACATGTGAACTTAACTGTTGGTAAGTTATCAGAACAATAAGGAATGAAAGCTGAGCAAATGAGGGAAGACAATCAACCTTTTGTAACAAAGAAGTTTTCTAAAATACTAATCTGATCTTCAGTGACTATTTTGACAAGTTACTGTTATTATTAGATGCAAATATGCCTTTAAATCTCTGCACACACAAAAATGAGAATACTAAGAGATTCAATAATCTCTCATAATTATTTTGGCATCATTTAAGAGTAGGTAAAAATATTTAGAATCATCCTGTCTGGCTTACAGAAAAGTCGTTTTTCCTGATAATTCTCATGACAAGAGGCTGATTTTGAACTTTAGGAAGTTGTTAAGGTTTTATCAACACAGTAGTAGAAATTTTACTAATGCAGTAGCCAAAAAGCACAAGATATATGAAACATCCATTATCTATTTTCCTTAGGAACTACCACATTTTAGTTCCTGAAAGCTTCCTACTATATGGGTTGAACTGGGGGACAGTTATATTGGGCAATTTATTTGGGACATATATGTGCTATACTCCAAAATCAAGACTGCCTCCAAATCAGCTGTATCAGAAACATGAGTCTATTCTTTCACCATTTTTGATGTCTTGATAGTCTTGACTCAGACTTTTTGTGAATAATTAAAATCTTCAAAAATACAATCTACAGCAGCCATCTAGCTTTCAAACAATCAAAACCTATGTACTCAACATTATCCTAAGGGTAAACCAATTTAGTTAAAAAGATAAAGTTCAAGAGGTAAAAAGCTGTGTCTACACATAACATTTGCCAGCAATCTGCAAATTTCCTAGATCTGCTAGGCTACCTTCCTTAGATCAGCTAGATTGTCTAGATCAGCTTTCATAAATAGTTCATACTAGTTTCCCTGCCACCACCCCCACTCCCCCCGTATAAATCATCCTGACAAAAATTTTAATAGTGGTATAACTACACACACCAGAGTTTCTGCTAGTATGATTTCTATGGACACATGGGACACATTTTTGCCAAAGCAGTGCTGAAAATACACATTTATTTTGAAAGCTAAAACATGCTATTCCAATCTCCAGTTTGTTTTTTAATACTTGCCCTCTTCCTTGCTTAATATGGACAAAACTTGAAATATAGATCATTTAAAGATTGTTGCATACTGTGCTATTTAGCTGGGAATATTTAAAAAAACATGCATAGGAAAGAATAGAGGGGAAGGATTTTGTAGATATAGATCCTATCTTTACTTCCCTTAGATATATTGGGCATTGAAGTTTCACAGTCTGTACTGTAGAGTAAAAAGCTGTAATCCTAAAAAGGAGATTGGAATAAATTAAAAAATTTTTAAAAGTCAAGAGGCAATCCACTCATGCTATTCCTGGAGTTACTCATTACCTAGTCTAGTATTTCATAAGAGTAAAAGATTTCAAGTAGTAGATGAAAAACGCCTAATTTAAATCAGCTGAGAACATAACAAAATAAAAACAAACTCAACTCACTCATATAAAATGTGCAATTCTTTTGACATCACCTAAAGTTTTTTTCTAGTTATCAAAAAGTAATCTGCATAAGATTCTCACACACCCAGTTTTCTCCTTTCTTAATCCTAAATTCAGTTGCAGTGCCGAACCAGGCAGTCATTTCAATAGCAACAGACCAATGGCAATCTGAGGATTATGACTTCCCCGAAGTTAAAATAGAACAGCTAGAAGAAAAGGGAAAATGTTTTATTGCACATGTGAAAGTCACGTGAAACCTAAGTAAACATACAGCTTATCTGCATTGTAAGTGTTCCTGTGCACTGTATCAAAAGTAGCTCATAGCATTCATGAAGTCTGAAGGTCAAGAAAATTGACTTCACTGCACTCGAGTATCTCACAGAATCAAGTATCTTTAACTAATACTTTTAGTACAAAGGGATAGTAAGTAACATTTTTAGCGATCCTAAAACGGAAAGCGACTGCGTGCAGAAACAAGCTTCTCAATTTCCCTTAATCACCGAATTAAGATGTAGCTTATTAAATACTCTAGACTAAAATACCATCCTATTTTCAATAAATGCAGCAGGCTACAGCTCCAACTATCTTCTAGAGAGAAACTGTAATACTGTTACAGCTTGTAGGTAGATAAAGTTAAGCCTACAAGGACAAAGCATACACTCCTTGCTTTTAAGAGCTAACATTGTCAAAGATGTTATGACATAGCAAGAGGTCTCATATTTTTCTTCAGCCCTGTATGGATGTTTCCTCACCTTTTTTGTTAACCTCATTATAGCAGTTTATGCCAGTTCTGGAAAACACCTAGCAAAATCATGATGCAGGAATCTTACTGAGGAGAGGAAAGTAATTCCCTAATACAGTTTTTTACAGCTCATCCTTCCATGTGCAAACACCAGGCACTGAATCAGTATGATAACCTGAATATATTTTATCAAGGAAGAAATGTAAATCTTCAGGGGGTACCTTTTGCTTTTATTTAATACATACCACATTCAAAAGTGTTAGTGAAGACTAAACTAAAACAAACGAGTCACAGAAGACAAAGGGAACATTAGGAGCTAAAGTGTGGGACACTGCCTGCGGGAACTGCTTAACAAGCCAGGGAGAAATTACTACAGATAACAGCCTCCACGCTCTTCTCCTTGGTTCCTCACTCCAACCATTCTGAAGTTCACCAAGGCTGTATTTTGCAAACAGACATTGACCAGCTGCAGTAAAAGAGCTGTGCCTTGCAGTCACAGAACAGCTTGAAACTGTTTCATTCCCTTTCAGTCTTACTCAATGATACTTGAGTGAATTCTCACTATGCACCTCGCCGGTTTCAGGAAGGTGGGAGGGTTTCTAGTAACAAGCCTCTTCACATTACAAAGCTAGAAACATGTGAAAGAAGCAGTACTACTGCAATAACGCTTGTGTCTTCAGAGCCTTGAAAATTCTTCCAAAAAGTCCTGTAAGATGACTTGGAATGCAACCAAGCCTTGTCAGTTACTTCGTTTTACTAACAAAGTTACAATTCTGAAGAGGAATGTGATTTTCAAATAGAAAGCCTTAACGACATAATATAATAAACCCTTAAATTAGCACAAGCCCGATACAAGGTATGTTAACTACCCCAAGGAAAGGCAGTATGCCAACAGAAGTGCTCTTACGCTGGTCCAAATGGGAGGTAGAGGATGATCTGATTTTATTAGTAGATATAACAGTTTCTAGTAGTTACACAAAACCTAAGATGACCTACAAGCTATCATATGCTGCAAACAACTCTAACTTTGAAGTCCTGTTACCTTATTATGAAATTTATGGATATCATAGCAGTAACCAATCCTACCTTAGTCAAAAAACACTTGGATTTCTAGCTTCACATACTAAAACATTAAACCACCAATCAATCAAATAGTCAGAATAATGGAAACATCCACATTTTTGTTAATTTGTATTAAACTTCTACTCCTTCACACAACATATCCATTAAATGCTTCTGCACTCCCTCAGTTATGTGTGCATGCATACTAAAGACCAATTCCAGGGGGCCAAGACTTTCTCAACCCCTGTTCCTGCTTCAATATGGTTAGTTTTCAGATTAATTCAACAGAAACCAGCATTTGTTTGTTCAGCCAGTTCTCAGACATTTGTACACGCACACAGCTGGGATATGCATAATAGTAAGTGGGCACATTGAAGCACTTAACAGAAAGACGAGAAGAAGAAGAAAAAAGGAGAGTAGTGAGGCAGAAAAAAGGAAAACAACCATCACCTCCACCCTACAAATTTGGTTCCTGTGTTGACAGAGCCTTCTATGTCTTTGTGTTGTAAGAGAAAAGTAGTATTAGTATTCCCATACATAGCATCATGACAGGCAATTACTCTGTAGTAATGAATCTCAAATTCAGGCTATTTACTGAAATAATTCCCTGCTTGGCATCCATTACCTAATCAGATTCCACTTAGACAAGATTAATGCCTTCCTTAACAGCTTTTATCTAGTATCACTACAGTGATAAGCTAGGTGCTTAACATTGTAAATTCTTCATTCCTGCAGATTAGTTGGTGCTTAATAGCAAAGCCACATATTTCTCAGTCGTTACAAAGGTGTGCTTTAAAATACCAAATTTAACACTTAGTTTATCAGGTGACTCTTCTACTGAAGGCTCTAGGAGTACTGTCATGGTTTAGAAATTACCTGTCTTCTGAAATTGTGTGTATTATACCCTCCCCCATCTCCCCTCAGTAGTTATAAATGTATTAACTTTTGAAGCATGCCCATCACTGACTAGTATAAATCCATAACTAGAAGTCATTACACACCTTAAAAAGAAAAATAAATCATAAAACATACCTGACTTAACAGCTGTCCATGAAAAATGTTGTTAACCACATTCAAAACCTGTTTTATAAGTCTTCTTTGAGAAGCAGGTATGAGAGCTGGGTATCTGGTCCCCGTAGTCTCCAGTTCCTGCTGCACTTTATCCAGAAGTTCACAGAGAAATTCCTGAGCATCTTGTTGCGCATATCCTCTGAAGGCTGGAATTAGTCTCCACACAGAATGGAGCATGGCAAAAGGAGATACCAGTGCCCATTTGCCAGACCACATAACTTGAAACAGAGTATGCAGCTCATGACAGAGAGAAATATGCTTTGAACTGGGCTCCCTGGGCTGAATAAGTTCCATATTTCTACTTTTTGATGCTCCTCCACTCAATCCAGAGGATAAACTAGGCCGCCTCACAGAAGAGGATCCCTTTACTTTCTCTTGGTTCTCATTCACATGTAATGTTGAGGCAGCTATTGACAGGTGTTTAGATGAAGATCTAGTTTTACCATTGGTTGCTGTTGCCAGCAGTTCCTGAGTTTGGTTGAGATCAAGCTTTAAAAAGCATTCTCGAAAAATAAGTAAGTGACTTAATACCTGCAGGATAGAATTCATATAGCATGTATTTCCCAGGTTTCTCAGTCCTGTTACCCCAGGAGTCACTGTAGGCCTTCGTTTAATTGGAGAGTCACTTATTTTTTTCAATCTTTCTTCATCTGAGGTATACGTTTTTTCCAACTCTGCCACAGATTCCATGTTCTGTGATGTTTTCTGCAGGCAGGGTGCCGTTTCTGAGGACACTCTAATCTGATTTTGTAAACGACTGCTCTTTCTCGGAGGCATCTTTTCCATCTCTGCTTTCAACTGACGCTTTCGTTCCTGTCTTCTCTTCCTAGCTTTGTCCCTTCTTTCCTCTGCTTCTTCCCGACGCCTTTCTTCTTCCAAAATCTTTTTTCCAGTAGGCGTCAACTCAAACCATGATCTGAATATTTTGCCCAGGAACGCACGCCGTCGGTGCCAGAGAGCTGTGAACATGCGATCTTCATTCCGAAGCAAGGCTTGCGCACCACCATGTGAAAGGTAAGAATCATCACTTGTACCCATAGAACGCAAAGTCCTCCCGCTTCGAGTAGTGCACTCATAGTTTTGACTCTTGATTGCACTTAATGTACTTCGCAACAGTTTTAAATCGCCAGTTGCATTATCATTAAGAACATAATCATCGCAGAGATAACAGAAAACATACAGCTCATTTACTTCCAATGCCACTGGGTGACTGCTCTCCTGAAAGTGCTTTAGTGCATGTTCTTCAATATACCTTCCACACGCCACGTGCGAACAGCTGAGGCATGCCCACACAGACTCTGTAGTATTGCAGTCCACACAATGCCATTTCTGAGGATTCAGTATGGAGTGATCTTGGGCCAGTCGCAGACGTCCTATGTGCTTACACTTATCCATTGTTAAAACTGAAATTGCAGGGACATGCTGGCAAAACACATCATCCAAACTATTTTCTGTCCATGATACTTCAATCTGCAACTAAAAAAACTAGTTAAGTTACAGTTCATAAATACCCAGCTGTATCACTTTTACAGATGTCAGTATATCAATCTCATACTTGATCGTGACCTCTATCCAACTAAATCCCACTAAACATATAAAGGCAGTCAGTTATGTAAAGCCACAATCACCATTATTATCAGCAGTTCGACATTCAAGCTAAATGGTCCGAATACCACTGTTAATAGTCCCAGCACCTTCTGGCTCGGGACTGAAGCATACTTGCTACACTTTAGATTAGGCCTGGTTTTGTATTTTGGTTTTTTTTGGTTGGTTGGTTGTTTTTTTTCCTAAGGAGCAGTGATTTAGTTAAAAGACATATTACAGAGTTTGGATACAAACACAATTTAAAATGGGCCAGGTTGCCCAGGAAAGCTGTGGATGCCTCATCACTCCAAGTGTTCAAGGCCAGGCTGGACAGGGCTTTGAGCAACACGATCTAGTGGAAGATGTCCCTGCGCATGGCAAGGGGCTTGGTCTATACAATCTTTGAAGGTCCCTTCCAACCCAAAACACTGTGATCCTATGATTCTAACATGGTCCTATTAATTCTATACCTAAGCATACAGGTGCAGAAGTGCAAAGTTCACTTAAATTTATTATGTTTACACAGTAGCAACAGTTCAGACAAATGAGGCTTTATCCAACTCAAACCCTTAGTTGAACCACACCCTTAATTAAATCACTGCACCTTTGTGCTCAGGCAAGACCATTATACCACTGCTTTCTACAATAATGTATCTTCAGTAAGTACATTTTAACATGTCATCCTAACATCTCCAAACCAAAAAGAGTGACTTGGAAAAGCAGAACTTTATTTCCTCATAAAACAGAAATACCATTACGTATCTCCCTCAGTTGCCACAAACTTTACAAAAACCTGTATTTTGAGCATCCCTTTCCAATCTGTGTCAAAAGAAAAAAAAAAAAACCACTTAAAAATTTGGTTAGCACTGGCTTACATCCTTTGAACAAATAAATGCTACCACATAAATTTACTAAAGCTGCTGTATTTGCTTTCTCCTATAAGGTGCATTTACCTAAACCAAACAGGCAAGCTCTGACTAACTAAAACTTATTCTTTATTTACATTTTTACCATCTTTCTTTCAACTATCTCTAGTTGAGAGATATCATCTAGAGACAAATGATGTGTCAGGAAGTGATTATATTTGATCTGGGGCGTTCGTGCCCATGATGTCACTGACTAGAAGGGCTAAATAGCACACAGCACCGGTACCACTATGCACAGTATATGCCAGATGAAACGGTTACTTCATCTGAGGAGTACCACGGATTTGTCAAATATCCAGGCTATGCCACGCAAGACAAGTAATGCTATTACAAATGCATGCATACAGAGAACATCAAGGTCCAGGATGCTATGTTTTACAGATAAGTAAACCATGCTACAAAAATGCTGAGTAATTTACACAAATCTGGACAGAACCCAAAAGATTATATTTCAGCTATTATCCTTAAATATGCTAGTATTTATCCAGTTTTACCGTTCTGAAATACACAAGAATGGGTTACTCAATTTAGAACAGATGTCTAGGTTAGAATAAGCATTAGATTGACTGAACCCTAACATACAATGATATGACACCACTAAGGAAGGGAAACAGGTATAAAGTTGCATCTGTATAGGAAAGCAGCTTTATTTTTTTATCTGGTACTTAGATAAAAACTGTACTTAAAAGATTTAACAAAAAATGGCTTTGATTGGTTAATCAGCCCACGGCTAGTGCCTTTTTAAATGTTACAATACAGATATCAGCATAAGAGCTATAATAACTCTCTAAGCACTTGCCAGTATCCAGCATTGCATGTGTTGTGTATGTCTTACTCTCTAACACTGAAAAAGCTGTAGTGAAACTAATAAAGTGTACACAGTCTTACATGCTCATATTAATCACTCTCATTCCATTTATTTAAGAGTTGTCTCCAGCTCATCCTCACTGCACTGGAGAATTTCAGGTGCCATGACTTCTGGGTACCCATTCAGTAATTCCCAGCTTAAGTACCAGCCATAGTATATTACGGGAGGTTGAGATCCCTTGTGTGCTATGGTCAACAGATCACAAAAATAATGGCTTGATGAACTTTTTCAGCTTGCTAGCCTCCGTAACACTCCTACAAGGTAGTCTATTCAGAGGCTGCCAATGAGATTCTTTTACAAACAGTCATGCACACTAGGCTTGCTTTTTACACTGTCTTCATAAATAAGACCGCTTACGTTATCCCATGTCTTCTCCTAGTCTGACAACCTGTTTTCCCTCAAGCCATTTTTTAACACTGATAAAATTCACGTAAATTTCAGAGTTGAACCGTGTTTGTTCATTCTTCCTGGAATGCTAAGTAATACCTACATAAAGTGTGCTGCAATAATTAAATATGGCAAACAGGATTTTAAGAGACAATACTCATCTTTTGTGGTTTGGGGCTAACAGAAATAGATTCTCCTGCATAACATGTTAGTAACAGTCCTTTCCAGCAGGCCAGAAAAGGACACTAAACCCTGCCTTCCCACAGGGCTGTCACATACACCAATGCTGTCAGTCAGAAGAGTCTGAGAGGTCGACCCTCTCTGGTTTTGTTAAACTCACTGTGTAAACACTGTACCTTTTTTTTTTCCCTTCTTTTTTAATATTATATGGTCAGAAGAAAAATTTTCTTCATTTTAAAAATACTATCAAGAGTGAAACTACTTACATGCCTTAATGTAAGCAGATATTGGACTGAGGACAAAAGTAGTCGGCTGATTTCAGGATGACCACTGTGTAAACCAGCGTTGCACAATCAAGCTTCAGGCAAAAGCAATACGATTCTACGAAAGCGCAAGATCAGCGCCTTGAAGAGAAAAACCTAAAACCTCAGCTCCCCCACCAGCAACCAAGCCAGCATGACATTTTCCCACCTACGTCGATGTGTGGAGAAAGGAGATGGGGGTAGAAGGGGGGAGGGGGAGGAAACAGCTTGCAATGGGAGAAGTCTTTCCTTATAGAAAATGTGAAGAAATCAAAATGCAGAGTTTGGTGAAAAAGACAGAAATACCCAAAAAGACTGAAAAAGCTGACAGTACAAAACCGAGACCAAGAAAACTTCAGCTGAATGTCAAGCAGCACACTGATCACATGAATGTTCTAAGACATGGAGTACTTAAATTTTGTGACTTGATGGAGTTTTAGTACTTAAAACCTTTACCTTAGAACCAAGACTTCGGAAGATAAAATAGTTTGGGGAAAAAACAGGAATAAAGTAACAGATAACGGTGGAAGAAACCTAAAAAATAAGGCATACTCACTCTCACACCTACTAGAAAGCTGCAGCTGAAATAAAATAGTACAAGCAAATGCTCCAACGTTAAAATTCCCTAAAGAAAGTTATTCAGTGGTAGTTTCTGCATTCTTCTCTCCCGAGGTTCAGTTCTGTGCACACACACAAAGAAACTGTGAATTAGTTGACCAGCACTTCAGAGATCAAGCCCCCCTGTGTTCTTAGCACAGACCTGAGCTGAAGCAGTAAGCAAAATAGCAAGTACTACCATACAGAATAGCACTACTGAAAGCATAAGTTCTCTGGGAAAATAGAGATATGCAAGTCTTTTCTTGCAAGTCTTTTCACAAGCAAGAAATAAAAATATACAGAATAGGATTTTTTTTTTTCATTGAGCCGTATTTCAACCTTACTGTTGCGCTCCTTTCTTTAGTTTCACTAATTGGCTGACAAAATGTACATTTTTGGGTAACTCATGAGCTGCAAAGTACTCGATGTTAAAAAACAACCACCTGGAAGTCAAGTAAATATGTTTTTCTCCCATTTGTGTTTCATGTAAACAAGAAATAAAGATTCTTCGCAGCTGATAAATTTTAAAATTCTAACTCTAAATATAAACAAAAGGAAATATTTTTTCCCTTAGTCACTACTTTCATAATTAATTGCTTGGCATGTAAATGGAAAAAAAAAATCCAACAGTCTCTCTCAAACGTTGGACTAGAAATACAGTACACAGTGTCACCAATAGATACACACAAAATGTGCTCATGTGTGCCACTAATATTCTGGCTTTTAAATCAGATTTACATCAGGTTCAGAGTACCTGTTTCGTGCGAATAAACAGCAATCATGGGCACTTGAACAACTGAAAGTTTGAGATGACAAGTATGCTAACTAGAAGGCAGATGTACAGCTTTTCTGCTTTCTTAAACAGTTTTTCTTTTTTTAAAGGAAACAACCCAACAAAACATTGATGTGCATAACTTCACGCTGCACTACAGTCCTGCAGGCATAACAGTAAGACTTGGAAATCAGAACAGCACTTCAAAAAGGGCACTTGCAAATGATGTCCGAATTTTAACAGTACAGCCTTTGACAAGAACACACATCCCGCCCCGAGCCGCCTTTCTTTGGAGCCATACAGATCGTCATTTACCTTTTTTTACCCCCCACTCTTTTTTTCGCCAACTAAGGAATGTCTATACAGTATGCTGCCAGGACACCAGACACCGGCACGGCATTACATTCGATGTCCCTTATTGCAAATAACCGCGCATTTCCTGCCGTTGAGAGTTCAAGGTAAACAAACAGCTCAGATTGAAGCACGTTCACAGAAGCACGACAAACACAGCCCTTCTTCTGACTTTGGGTTTCGCACCGGGGAAGTTCTTCCCATTTAGAAAAAAATACGCATCTCTGACTGTCCCGACAGCTCCTCCTCGGACACCGCCTGGCTCCCGTCCCGACAGCAACTCCGAGTAAAGGCGCTCCGGCTAAGCTCACCCACGGCTCGATGCCGGAGTACGAGGGTGCCCACGGCTCTTTCC
>NW_009647830.1:2064612-2070756 GCF_000708025.1 Charadrius vociferus | reverse complement strand
AAAAAAAAAAGCTTTTATCAGGCCCCTGTTGCCTATCTATCGAGTACTTTTTCAGTCTCAGGTTTCATTACAGAAACTTAAATAGGCAAAAAACTTGCGAGCTCACATCCTGCAGATGTTCTGTTTTGTAAATTTGAAGTGTCTTTACTCCGGTCCTGTTAAAACTAAACTTTCTGAGATGCGGCCAGCTCTTTTTTTAGCTGCTTTCCAGTTCTGCTTGTCCTGAATTGAGTTAGCTTACGCCTGCGCTTGCCTTCTCCCTTACCCCGGGATGTGCCGGGCAGCCATGCACGGGCTGCCCCTCTTTGGGGCAAGAGGTGTGAGGTGAAAACTCCCTCTTGACTGGGCTGATGTCGGGGGTTTTTTTGGCATCCACACTCAAGCAGGTTGGCTTTTGGTTGAAATGAACCTGCCCGGAAAGACGGTGTGTGGTGCTGCTGCTGATTGCAGAAGGTGTCCATGGGGTGAGTGTGCTGCTGCTTAGCCACAATAAACAAGCGGTGCTTTGATGCGCAGCATGAGCGCTTCAGATCCCCCCCCTTCCCCCTCTTCCCCCCATTTTGGATCCATTATGCATCAGGATGTTTTCATGACGGCATCAAAATCTCGCACATCTGTTTCTGCGTTTCTAATTGTGTCATCGCAGAAAATGTGTTTCAGTTTAAAACTTGAAATGTAATCTATAGGCCCCAGTTGTCTCAGTTCTCCTCCAGCAGTACTTTCCAGTTCTTGCTGTTTCTAATGAGACTGCTGAGGTGGTGTGGCCAAGAGAGACACAATTCAATTTTTCTGCAGGGTCACTTATCGTGGTGCTTTCAGAAGCTCTTAAAGAGTATACAGATAAACTCACCAAGCTTCTGTCACGATTCCAGTATGTTTCTAACGTGTAACTTTAACGTGAGGAATACTGTTGCCTAATCAAAATATCCATGATAACTGTTCATGCACAGTGATTCCACGTATTTGCACATCCCTCTTAAATGTTTTTAGAAAACTTGCACAATTTTCAAATAACTATATTTATTTTTGTCAAGTTGCTACCTCCATCTTTAACAGCAGCAGTTTCTTCTGCAGTCATAATTGGGAAACTAAGTCTCCCGTAGTGATACATCACTGGAATCCTCTTACAATATTCTCACACTCTCTCTAAATCCAGTTCTGTGTGCGTGTCAGTTTGTTGGTTAAGTGGATGTTTGATCTGCTCTCACGACCAGACTGACTCACCACCCCTACTGTAACCTTTTCGGCTGTGTTTGAAGGCTGCTTTCACCTGAGCTCCTCAGCCCCTCTAAATTTCTGGAGGGGGAGAGCCCAAGCTCCTGATGTCTCCTACCCAACGCAGGTCTTGTCCATGTGCTCCGGGTGGATGAAGCTCAGGTGATGAGGCTCATGGTGTTCCCATTCAGGGTGCTGAGAAATAATCCCAAATCCTGGTTTTCCTAAGCATCCAGGGAGTCTGATCCTGGGCTGTTCACAGGAAGGCTGGGGCCAGCAAGGTAAACGGCAAATGGTGGCTCTTGATCATGCACATGCTTAACCCCACTCAGTTGCTCATTCAGACACATCCTGAGACCTTGCCACCAACCCACTTCATGCCCTAAATGGCCACTTTTAGCCTCTGTTCTCAAAGTGATTATGATCCTCTGTGGGAGACCTCGGCTGGTCCGAGGGATCACAATACAAGTTTAACACTGACCCTGAACAGATACCCGTGTACCCTTGAGGAGACAGAAGAATCCTGAGAAGATCCGAGCAAACAAGATAAGGGGTGGCAAACATCCTGGCTTTTCCCAGAGCATGAACAGCGCGTGATCAACAATTGTATTGGCTGAATGGTGTGTGATGTGAGAGCGGATTGGGCAAAAGTAGAATGTTAGAATATATGCACAGATAAGCAACCAGCTAAGAGGATATAAAATAGCACTGCTTGTAAAATAAAGGGACAATTGCTGTAACTAGATATTGAGTGTCGTGTCCGTCTCTACAACGACAATCCTCAAAAAGTCTTATTTATTTATGCTGGGTTTATATCTTGGTAGCCTATCATCTCTCTAATGCTCAGTGCTACCTACGCCTTTCTCTTTCACCAAATAGTACCTATCTTTCAAAACCCTGCTCTAGTGATAACAGAGATTTGCACTGTCTCTGCTATCTTTGCACTATCTGATTTAGCACAGAATAGATAAAGTTCCTCTTTTTTTTTTTTTTTTGGTGTGGGTGGGTTCCCTGTGTCAATGGACATTTCCGCTGATTTTCACTAAGCACACTTCATACCCTTACGGGGTTAGGGCACCCTTCAGTCTCTGTTCCTGCCATGTTGGCTAATCCACTGCAAAATATTGATTCGGAATTGGAATTGGCTCCAGCATAACAGATAAATCACTGAATTGCTATGTGCCGGTCTTACCGTATCTATCCTGCTTCATGTGTGCCTTTAGTAACATCCAGCTTAAAATTTGTCACCTTCCTTTAATCTTTCTCACAGTCATGTATTTGTTCTCCAAAATAATGGCCACATTAAAAACATTCAGGGCTGGTAAGAGAATTCCTGAACCCTAGGGACACACATAAGACCATAAGACCCAGCTCCTTTCCACCATCCAGACATTACAGCTGGAAATGTTTGTGATTGATTGAGACAGTCAGAAATTGATTTCCCAAACGTAATTTAATTTTAAATTTGTTGGGCATATATGAAAATGGATGCTAGATATAGAATATATTGTCAAGAAGGAAGCAAATATAATGAATCCCTAAAAGTAATGTAACCTCATATCTTCCTATTATGTTTAAAAACATTCTCTGGAGGGGAAAATACCACCTCTGACTCAACGTTAAAACATTTCCAATAGTTCTAATGTATTTTTTAAATGGTCCCTAGCATTATATACATTGTGGGCACTTACTACATTAATAAAACTGAAAAAATATTTATGTAGTCCATTTGATGGATGGAGACATCATAAGCTGTTATTTCAAATGAGGCATCTGAACTTTTACAAATGACCAAAATTTTAAATCTCTGTCAAACATAAACATAATTATAGAACAGTAATAGGTTTTGATACTTCAGAACAACAGAGGGGTAGGTTAACCAAACCTTCTGAGTCTATCTGAAAAGAGAGTTGATGTGATACAGCGGATCAGCGAAGACTGGATGCATAGGCGTCTTTGTCTCCACTAGGTTTGGGTCTGATTTTGTGGTTTGTATGTTCAGAACTGGCAAAAAGAAAGAGACAAAGAGAAAGCCTTATGTAAGGAAAATAAATGAAAAACGCGCTTTAAACACATATGCAGCCAGCTTTTGCTCTTGTGGATGTGAACACTGCTAGTTGTTTGCAGCACCCCAGTGAGGAGTGGTGCCGCTGCGTGCCGGCAGCGCTTGCAGGGTATGATGTCACCCTGGCAGCCACACTGCTCGGATGTGAGGTCACGTTTGTCACCGCTCTGGTCTCAAGCTGCCCACATCCACACTGCTTGCACCAGGAACTGTTTTGAGTTCGAGCTGCTCCTATACGAAAATTCTCCTCCTGGAGAGCCAGCCAGCTCCCCTGAAGTGCAAGGCAATATTGGTCATCAGGAAATGTGTTCTTTTGCTTTTACGACAGTACAGACATGTCCTGTGTAGACATAAGCAGATGGAGCTGACAATGTGGAGTTAATTACACATCTGAGGCACAGAAAATAGATGGGATGAGGGGAGCGATAATAAATCACAAAGTTGCATATATTAATACAAGCAGCTTGATGGTTTCCAGTTCAGCCCTAGATGATAAATAGAAAAGTTTTTTTTTTTTTTTCTAGAACAGCAGGAGCATTTTAAAACAGCACATAACAAGGGGACTCTTGGAAAGCTCATCTAAAAGCTTGATACACATATGCACCAGTATTTACATGTTTTGGGCATGTTTGCATGTTTAACTTCATTCAACATCTGCACTGGCCATTTCCTGTGTTGTCATATTTCTTGATGCAAACAAAATACTTCAATTTATCTATAAAAAGATTCAGGACTCAAAGAGAAATTGTCTGTGTGTGTGACACTGAAAATAACACAGGATTTTCTCCACCGCCCGTGAAACTTTGGGGCTGCAGTTCAGTTCAAGGTGAAGACAGGTACATGTTGGTATCTACGTACAAGCGAGGTGTTTGAATTCTCAGTAAAGTTGGGGGAGGGGAGGGGTCCTGCATCAGTTATGTCTGAGGTACTTCTGGTGTGTGAGACATTCAGAGCCGGCCAACCTGGCACACAACCTACAAGACTGTAGTGTCCTTCTGGAGCAGCAGCTGGAGACAAGATGGTGTAGCCTATCGTCTCTCAAACAGTACTGGTGCCAAGACAGCTGAACTGAGCACTGGAGACCTCCTTAGGTTGACCTTAAGCAAATAGCTGATGGCCAGTTAAATGAATCAATCTCTAGACTGCTTTGAATACACTGACCAAAAGCTCAATCAATTCTGTGAACATCTAATGCCACTTGAGAAGCTGTGGGATGTCCTACCTGGTCTCAGGATACCCTTCTGGAAAGGTATCAATTCGCATATGTCCTGTGCCATATCTGCTACCTCCAGGGAAATGTCCCAGCTACCTTAGGGGGTTCTCACATTGCTTTAGATGCCAACATGTAGGCAACTGAATCAAGCCTTGGATCTCCATTGGCTGTAACAGTAATGCAGACACATTTAGTTGCCTAAATATAGGCCCTAAAGATAGTCATGGGCACCAAAGACATCTGCAGAGGCTGACAGGCATGATAGAGGGTCTGCAGGAAAACTAAACCTTCCTGGAGCTGCCTGTGGGGCTGGGCACCTCTCCCCCACCCCAGGTCCCTCTGTGGTGACAGATGCCTTATCTTTAGGAAATTGGATCCTGCACTTAGCCTGTGTATGGATACTTAGGTCTGGGAGTCCACCTGGTGCACTGGATCCCACCCCTACTTCCTTCTTTGAACTTTGACTGGGTCCAAACATAGAAGATATATTTTGCAAATATGTATTTTTCACAAATGGGATGAAAGTTTGGGAGAACTCCTGAGTCTTTAAATGATGTGCAGGTTTAAAAACAATGCAAAAAATATAAAGTGTACATATGATGTTACAAATCACTAGATATTTTTCTCAAGGATTTCCCTACTTTTCTGCATAAGAATGAAGAAAACGGAAAATATTAATTTTAATGCTGATTTGAGGAAAATCATCATTTTTAAGGTAGGTGCCGTGCTTATTCCACTCATCTTGCTCCCATTCAACTTCCCTTCCCAGGCAAATGCGGACAAACCCATCCTCATGGCTAAAATGGTTTAACAGTAAGGAAGTATTTGGGCCTGGGGCTTTGAAAGCCCATTGACGATGTTAAATACACCACAATGCTTAATGACACTTTGGAGGTTTTTATTTATTATTTCTCATTTTAAAATAGCTTGAAATAAAAGTGAAAATTTAACAAATGATTGTTTAGGCAGGTGCTATTGATTTTAACTGAAAAGTCTGAGGCTCTGCAGTTCCTTTCCATTATTAGGCATTTGGCTTGCTCTCCTTGGGCTGCTGGTGAGCTTCTGAGTGCCAGCTCTAACACGGATATTGTGACTAAAGATGCTCAAACAGGTCCTCTTCCTGCCAGTCTTTCATATAAGCCAACTAAACATGCATTGGAAGTGCCAAGAGACAGAATTTAATGCAGAAAAAAAATGCATCCATCAAATCTTGTAGCTGCTCCTTGTAAGGACAAGCATACAGTGAAAAGTGATTTTGATATTCAGACTCAGGAGTCATCCCCTTCCACTCGGAATCCAACATATCCTTCTGGTGAAAGCACACTTGCTTGTCAGTATTTTCTTCATCTGCTCTACTGAGACCTGTGCTACTACTATACACGAGGGGTGTTGTGAAGGAGCATGTGATGTGATGAACATCTGATTTTCTTATACTTACATTAGATCTGACTTTGACTCTAGACACCAGAAGATTTCTTAGGGATATTGGGGTTAACAAACAAATGAATGTGGCTCAGATTACGTCTTAATTCAAGGGCAGTTTTACACTCCTGCTCCGTCGACCAGAAAAAAGGTAAGTGCCCGCCTTTGCAGGAACCTTCATATTCTGTATCCGGCTGCCAGTGCCGGATACAGAGTGCTCAGAAACTTT
>NW_009647830.1:2038697-2064567 GCF_000708025.1 Charadrius vociferus | reverse complement strand
ATACCCGGCTGCCTTTGCTCTGCGTGAGCCTGGAGAGCCATCGTCCTACGTCCTCCCCAGAATACAAAGCACCCTCAGTGCATGACCCCACTCCTTGGCCAAATGCTGAGTCCTTTTCTTCTGCTCTAAGAGCTTGTTCTGCATGACAGTGCTTGTGTCTTTAACACGTCTTTTGTGCGGCAAGTTCTGCCCTAAGATTTGCTATGGATCTCCCATCGAGGTCAATGGATGTGGTAAGTACGTCTGCATAGCTCAACCCTGCTTTACTGTAGTTGCAAAGAAAGGCAAAGTGCTCACATGTGATAAAAGTGTCATTCTTCACGCTGGATTCTGGATCTCACAGCTCCTGTAGCTCTCTGGCTCCTCAGAGGGAAGAATGTGGGCACAGCTGGCTTTGCCCCCAGCCCTTCTGCTCTCATCCTCACGAGCCTCCGATGGAGCATCCATAGTCACATAGAGTGTGACTCTATCACAGATGTCTTTATTCCTCCTTCCTTATCACAAGGGACCGGATCAAACCAGATCCGCTGATGCCTTTGGAGTTAAATAAATGATTTTAGGGCACAGAATTTGCTTCAGCGAAGCTGAAGATTCAGCTTATTTCGGCTGCAAGTGCCTGTGTCCGTGGACTTCAGTGGGAGCTGTGTCTGAATAAATAGACCTGAATCTGCAAATAGTCAAGCTGGCAAAAGAAACTGGACTTGATTTGGCCCCAAGCACAATTTATAATTCCATTGAAGAGGAGGAAGACATAGTTGTCCCATTTGTTTTGCTACTACGTACTTTTTTTGTTAGTTTTGTAGCCACACGTTGTACCCTTAATAGTTTTTTAAAAACATTAATAAGCTTTTAAAATAAGCTTTTTGTTACTGAGTGTCGCAGACTTTGCCTGATTACCTCAGTTGAGAATCAGCTCATTAAAATACTCCTGCAACTGAACAAATAATAGCTGAAAAAAAAAAATTATTTGGATTTTGGGGAATTATTGTTGCCATTGCACCGCACGATACAATGCCAGTATTTCTGCCTTCAGATGTAAATGTCTGTGCAAATGCTGCTTTTCAATTAAACTGTAGTACAATTCGTTGAAGTTTAGCCAAAGAAAGCCTGTGAATGGAAACACTTAAACGATACATTAGGATTTAGTTACAGACTTTGCATTTGTTTTCTCAACCAAATGTAAAACAATTGTGTAGTGGCCCATAGGAGAGAAGATTGTGCTTGGGTTTTGTTTGAGCGTCAGTGTTAACGATCAGTGCTCAAGCGTTTTAGATTTCAATCTTAAATTAGCAATTTAAAGACAACAAAGAATGATTTTCATGCTTGTCAGTTCTGATTAATGTAACATTAACCCCTAGAGAACAGTATATTGCTCCAGTACTTTATTTCAAGTTGCGAGAGACCAGCTTCTGGGAAAAAATGAAAGGCTGGTTTGGGCTTTTTTTTGCCTTTTTTTCTTTTGCCCCCCCCCCCGATTTATAAAGATACCGCTATCTACTGCTTGTATCGCTCTTACGAATCGCTCTTGCGAATCTTGTGGTTGCTTGTGTCCAAGGTGTGCGACAACGAGACATTTCCTAAATTACACCCCTGCCAAGTCAGTGCTATTTCGTTGCTTCCTACAGATCCCGGCGCTGATTTTGCCGTTCCCGTGTCGATCCCGGGGAACCCCAGCTCTCTCCCTGCTGATCTGAGCTTTCAAGGGCAAAACCTGCTGGGAGCATGCACAGGAAATTTATATGCTTCTCCCCTGTTGCGTAAGTTACAGAGGGAGGAAACAAAACAAGAATGCGAAAGTGGCACGCGAAATAAGAGCAGTTTTGCTGTAAAAGGGGTCACTTTTTCATGACCACCTGTAAAAACGAAATTTGCTGTAATGTCCCTGGCTGTAGAACAGCAGTTTAAATGGTTGCTGTTCCCTCTCCCCAGTCTGGAGATGGTGAGCTAGGCATACGAGGAGGATGGTAGAGTTAAGGAGAGGCCACGAAATAGCGCATTTGTCATGTGGGGTGGATTAGGGTGTGAATGGGGGCCCTCTGCTTCCCCTGGTCCCTTCCCAGAGTAGGGTCAGACAGAAAGTCCATCCATATGAGACAGCAAGAGATCTGCCATTGACATAGGTACTGTCCCCCAGAGTGAACTGCTGGAAACTTGGTGCTATGTTTGCAGCGTGCTCAGTTGACTCTGCAGAAAATGCCCCTCACGCATGTTTAAAAGAGAGCTTCAAGTCGGGAAAAAGAAGTTGCATTAGAAGGAAAAAAAAAAAAAGTCTTGGAAAGTTTCAGCTTTCCAAATTGCAGCAATCAGATGAACAGTTTTGTATACAAACTTCACAAGACTTCCAAATAATTCAATTATATCCTCTGGTGGTTGCAATCTCTCTCGCCCAGCAATGCCTCTGTGGGAGAAGCAAAGACCGTAAAACCTCAGCAGGGGCATGGAAAAAAAGAGTTTCTTCCATCCCAGCTGTTTATATCTACTTGTGTGTTTCCAGGGGTTTGGGCCACATTTTGTTTTGCTTCCCTTCTGTTACTGCCTAAACATCGGGAGTGGAGAGCCAACAGCTGCCTCCCATGAGCCCATCATGCAGCAATGAAAGCAAAGAAATAAATATCTATTAAACAACGTGCACTTTTTGTGCTTGCTGTGTTTGCCTTGGCTCCAGAGGGATCTGCAAGAATCACAGACCTGGTCTTGACAGATGATTTATGCTTCATATATTTATTTTTTTTTTGTGGTATTTGTGTGTTCAGAAGCATTCACGGATTTGAATGGAAGGTCGGTGTATGCCCATACACATATGGAAATAAGATGGTATGTAATCTGTGCAACAAATAATCGTGACTTTTCATTTATACCAGCACAGTGTACCAGATCGTGGATCTTTGGCATGACCTGGTGTCTGAGTCTCCACACGAGCCTTATGCCAGGAGTTGGCAGCTGCCAGCAGGTCCTCGAAGAAGGGTGCTCAAAGAGGGGCTGCACGTCTGCCTCTGCACAAGCCTTTCATCCAGGCTCTCCAAAGCCGTTTGTAAGGCCGATGAGATGCATGCTTAGGTGCTCTTACCACTGCCTCCCTCCTTTCAGGTCTCCCCTACCATCTCCAAGATGTTGGTGTATCGACTCCATGTCTGGAGAGCAGGGCTCACAGGTGGGTGCATGGGGTGGGTTGGGAGCCGCGGCATAGCCCCGCAAGAGCACGAGGGGCAGCTCCACAGCAGAAGAGCGTGAAGCAGCAACCACGTAAGTTCATCTCCCACAAGATGTGACAGACTGACGGCAGCATCCTGCTCCTTGCGTAGCAAGAGGAAGTTCCTACAGTGAAGAGGCTGTGTTTGAAGTTGATGATATAGACAAAGAGGACAGGAGAGGAAGCGTATGGTATTAATTTATTGTAGTTGTCATGCTGCTTCACCTGCACGGGGCTAAGTACCAGTAAGCTCTTCTGGGTGACAGCTGGCTTCCCAAAACTTGAGGTGAGTTTCAGGAAGCTCTTATGTAAAGAAAAAAGTAATGAACATCTAGAAACATGCTGGGTAAGCTGATGATGTTTTCTCCAGACGGTGGAAGTTCCCTCCCCAGATGACAGGGAGGGGCCGGGGAGGCTGGACTCCCTCATCAAAGGGGCTCAGAAGTCAGCCTCCTCATGGCTCACCCGAACCTTGGCCACCAACAAGAAGGAGGAAGAGGAAGGATGGCCAGATCCAGGAGCAGACGTGCTCCCTCAGGCCCCAAAGGCAGCCCCTGGAGGCCACTTTTATACATGCATGAATATATATCTGCATGAATATACACACATGAATTTATGCACACCTTCCTGCCTGTAACAACTTTCTTTTTTAAATACATGCCTGATGCTGCTTTAATAATAGTGATGCTAGAATGCATACATTTATGTTTCACTGTTTGTAAAATTTTTTTGAGGCTTCTCTTCCCTCCACCGTTTGTTGCTCACAGGGAAAAATGTAAAAATCAAGTGTTGACTTTTAAGCCTAACCTAGAATTTTGACAACTTCTAGTTATCCAGTGCTGACATTTAGCACAGTTTACTGCGCAGTCACTCAGTGCTATTGCGGTGAAGTTTCATATAAGCTGCAGTTACAAAACAGATGAGACACTCTAGTTTATGCAGAGGAGGTGGTGGTGTAATTTTTGTCGTTCTACTGCCAAGAGACTGAGGAACCAGGGCTCGTTGCAGACTCTGATGTGCTCTTTGTAGGCAGTGAGAGGTTCAAGATGTCACTTTAAGAAACACCAATTGAAAACCCAGTTCTGAAAATATTTCGCCTAATATGGGTAAAACTACCTTCTTAGTGTATGAGAACCTGAAGCAATTAAAGGAAACATCTTTCCCGTTTGTTTACTTCAAACCCTCAACAACATTGCGGGCTTAATGAGGTTCACTGCTTGTTTCCTTTCTTTAGCTGTTCAGGGTATTCTGGTGCTCCACCAGCTAAGTGAGTCTTTTGTGCAATAAAGGTGAGAAAATACTGCAATAAAATGGGAGGACAAGATTGCGAAACCACTGATGGTGGCAAAGGGCATTTGGCAGGCACAACCTTTGAAACCACTTCAATTTTTTTAATTGACTAGATTTCAAAGGTATGAGATCTTTCTGACTTCCCAGGGTTTTCACCAAAATCAGTCTTTTTGGTAGGCCTCTCCTTGAAGAACACACTGACCTGGGAATACAGCACTGAATTATGTCCTCCTATACACCTCATGAGCTCATCTTCAAATATCTTTATGCTTTAGGTTTAAATGTATATTCTCTATGAGGAGTAGCTTATACAGCGTATGTATCCGATTTTGTGGTCTGGAAGATCATAGGATCACAGAACCATAGGTTACTTAATGCTGGAGGGGGTGTGAGGAGGTCTCCAGTCCAACTTCCTGCTCAAAGCAGGAGTGGCTGTGAGATCAGACGAGGTTGCTCAGGTTTTCATCTAGTTGGGTCTTGAAAACCTCCAGGGACGGAGACTGGACAGCCTGTCTGGGCAGCCCATCCCACTGTTTTGAGTGTCCTCATGGCGAAAGATTATGTCCTTATATTCTGTCGGAAACTCATGTTTCACCTCATGCCCGTTGCTGCTTATCTTCCCAGCAGACTCTCAGCAGCCTGGCTCCCTCTCCTCCGTAACCCTCTCATTACGGGCTGCTGTTAGGTCCTGCCAAACCCCTGTTAGCTCCAGGCTGAGTCATCCCCCTACCCTCAGCCTCTCCTCACGGGGCAGGTACCTGCGACCTGTGCCTCCCTCCAGGCTGGCCTGACCAGCAGGAGCTGAGGAGGTGTGACGCGGTACTTGCCCCATGCTCCCCGCTGCCAGCAAGGGCCTTGCCTGGCCACTGCATCCAGCTATGGGCACTGTCATTTAAGAAACATGGTGAGCAGGTGCAGAGAGCTACCAGAAGGATGAAAACTGATCTGTTAGGAAAAGCTGAAGGAACTGGATTTACTGCAGCTGGAAATGAATGGAGCATGTGTAGAGCAGGAGTGAGGGGGAATGGTAACAAAGGTCTTCTGATGGGTGGAGGTTTGTTGTATTGCCAGTGGTCGTTACTTGTCTTTGATAGCCATTGGGAGTAAGAAAATAGAAATTACGCACAATTTTCAATACCGATCATACAGGTTATATATCGGGAAAAACATTTAAGTGTACAGGCAGTGGAGGAGTAGTGCCTGGTCAACCATCACAGTCATGGACTTACTGTCACTGAAAATAAATTAGGTGAATCTCTATCAGAGTAGATGTAATAGTGCTTTATTCCTGCTTTTAAGCAGGTTTTCGTGGGGGTCCCAGCTTGTCCTGCTGTTCTCCAGCCATTGGAGCTCTGAGAATCAGGAATTGACGTTCTGTTCCCACCTTTGCTAGAGGCTTTTCTGTCCCCAAAAAGTGTCCCAGAGTCCCGCGACTGTGTTATCTCTGTGAGATGGGATCCAGCTAATGTAGCCCAATGTTGTGAACTTGATGGTGGGATTTGGGGGTAAAAGAATAGGACAGGGCTACTCCCACACTGCAGGGCCTTAGTCTTTATGAAAAGGGCATATTTTGGGATATTTTAAGAAATCCTCTTTTTCTAGACATTAAACTAGGAAATAGAGGCATAACTTATGTTATGAGGTTGTGCTCCTGTATAACCTAGCCCTTCCTACCGTTGCAATCCTCTCAGGGCCCATCAACATGCGCTGGAGGCCACTAGAGAAGTCAGTTTTAATCTGAATTACAGGCAGAGCAGATTTGCCATGCTGTTAGTGCTTGTTCTTGCTGGTTAGTGCTTGTTCTTCAGCCTCACAGGCAGGACACACATGGCTAACACAGAACAGTTATCTTGCCACTGTGTCCATCAGGGACTGGGGTCTCACAGTCATGGATGCTGTAACCGTAGGATGAAAAGATGGTCCCTCCACTGAGACACTTCAGCTAAATGAAAAGCAAGATAAAAAACATCACCACAGGCAGGGAAGTAGGAAGGAAGATGGAGAAAATAACACTGCTCTTGCAACTCGACTAGGCTCATAATTCCTTAGGTATGTCGGCAGCAACCTCTTGCAAGCAGCAGCAGAAAGGAAATTGTTGGTAGTGTTCATCACAATGCCACAGGCATTTCCTGCTCTAATTATAGATGTTGTGGTGTCTTGGGCATGGCACTAGGAGCATGGCACAGACGGACTTGCCGGACTGCTGCCTTGCAGCAAATTGCAGTGCATAGGCTTTAAATGGTGTGGTCACTGGCGATAAGCACTGGGGCTTCCCAGTGGTGACCACTGTAGGTAGTTTGTGGTCGGAAGGATGGCAACCACAGTGATGAGCTTCAAATTATTATTTAAAGTGAAAGGTAAACCCAGCAGGAGTCTGTAGGCATTTGCAAAGACATCCACGCTGTTGTATGGGAAACAAAGCAGTCACAGCAGCTGCAGAAAGTGCCTGTTTTTTGCTAGTGTCCTCAGTTAACAAAACTATTATTAAAACTAAAAATGCTTATCATTATTCTTTTATTTTTTTTTCCATGCCATTTTGTTAAACACTGACCAACATTCATTATGAAATCCTGACTTTGGGTTTCTTTTGGGTATAAACCAAGGGGAGACCTTATCACTTTCTACAACTACCTGAAAGGAGGTTGTAGAGAGGTGGGGGCTGACCTCTTCTCCCTGGGGACAAGTGATAGGGTGAGACGATATGGGTTCAAGGTAAGTCAGTTGAGGGTTAGATTAGGTATTAGGTAACATTTTTTCACTGAAAGGGTTATTAAACATTGGAATAGGCTGCCCAGGGAGGGGGTGGATTTGCAATCCCTGGAGGTGTTTAAAAAAAGGGTACATGTGGTAATTGGGGACATGGTTTAGAAGTGGTTTTGTCAGCGTAGGTTGACGGTTGGACCTGATGATCTTAAAGGTCCCTTCCAACCTCAGCAATTCTATCATTCTATGATTCTAAACTGACCCCTATGGGTCCACAGCTGTAGCTACCACTGTTGCTCCCTGGTACGTGCCCCAGGGCCGGATTCATGCAGGCTCCCTCCCAGACAGCTCAAGCACAGAGTTTACTCTTACCTCGTGGGGAAAAGATGCTATCTTTCCGGTGTGTTTTCATTTGGGGGTCTCAAAATGTCTGAGAAATATTAATGAATCAGATGTCTTGGATGTCAGCATGTATGAGAAAGTTGAACATACTCATGCGCTGCTGGGTGAGGCTGAGCAAAGCCAGGTTTGGACCTAGCCAGTCCAGATGAGAGGTTAACCTGGAGCGAAGGCAGGTCCTCATCCTTGCTGCAAGCGGCAATTGCACTGCACTGAATTGGCCTGTCCTGAATTTAAGCATTTTGCATGGGGTTTTCCTGCTTGCCCTATATCTGCTTTTATGTTTGGGAGAGAATGGAGACAGAGGAATTATGTCATGTATTTTGTATTTTTGATGATTTAAAAGCCCTTTTTATAACTTCCTTTCCCCAGGACCCCTCAAGCAGAGCTCCCCCCCACCCCCGAAGAAGGGGGCAGGCATGGGATGCTGCCTGCCCTCCATGAGGACTAGGAGAGGTTCCGAGCCACTCTGTCTGAGGGAGGAGAGACATTGTGCTGCCTGCCTGTGGCCACCCACAGGGGAAAACAGCTGGGAAAAGCCAAAACACAGAGCCTGCGCGTCGCGTCTGCCTCCAGCATCCCCACTGCAGTATCAAAACTTTTTAAAGGTTCATCGGGGCAGCTGTGGCCTGGGAGAAATAACTGGCTTGCGGACTGGGGCAAAACTGTGAGTCCTTTTTGCAAACCGTCAGGATTTGTTGGATTTCAGGGCGTCTGAGGACAAGAGCCAGGAAACAAACTCCACTCCCAGCGACTCCGGAGGAAACAGCTGGAAGGGGAACCGCAGGGGACCCTGCAGAGCCTCCTTTGGCACAGGCACGGCCGCGCTTTAACGTCTCATGTTCAAATCTATTCTTGTTTGGGGGGTGCACAGTGGAGGCTGGAGTCTGGGCTTCATGTGTCAAAGCTGGCACCCTGAAAAGTAGAGGCTTAAATGTTATATTCCCCGCACAAGCGGAACGGAGCCTATAAAAGTCCTCATGCTCATGCAATCCATCATCCAAGATGAATAAAGGCAGTAAAAGTAATGATGATCATCTCCACTTTATGCACAGGAAAGCAGATGGCTGAGGGAGAGAAATGACTTCTTCCAAGTCCCCTCAGGGAGCGCAGGCCCATTTCCCAAACTGAGGAGTCAGCAGGTAAGCCCATGTCTCTTGTGGCGAGTGTTTTCACAGCAGGGGCACCTTCTTATTAGAGAGGAACCAAATCTTTATTTACTTTGCTTCCTCATTGGTTTCATGCTTTGAATTTTGGTCTTCTGGCAACTCAGTGCTTTCTTGTTTATATTCTTCTAATTTCAAAGGAAGGTGTTTTGCTGACATTTATACAATATAACCATTTCTCACGTCAAATCCTTAGAAAAGTTTTAAATTTGCTGTTTGGGGGGTATAAATGGGCTCCCTCCTCACTCCATGCAGGACTGTAATGCATTATCCAGGTGTGACTCCTGGTTTAGAAATTGAAAGTCTAGGATATTGGTTTTCCAGATTGAATACCTAAATAAAAGAGCACGTCGAGACTTCTTAACTCAGAGCAGTTAACATATGCTAAGAGTTGGGACCCAAATGGGACTGAAAAAATGTTGATGAGTCAAGTGTGTGCTCACCTTCTTCATCTACCTCTCTATCTATAAATCAGCTGTAAGAGGAAATAACTCCTTCCAGAGGGCTGTACTGTCATGCAGGAGATGTATGTCCCTTCACCAGCCTGTAAGTTGTTGCAGTCAGGAGAGGACTGTACCTCAGGTGGGCTGGTGCTCGTTAGGAGCATGTACATGTATCTCCTGGATTAAATAATCTCTGGCTCAGCATGGCTGGCAATAAAAGACAGTTTTTCTCCAAGTCACTGCTAGTACAAGTAACACTGCCACTATAGTTTCCTTTCTCTGCCCAGGCATTTGAGCATTTTGCAAGGGTCTGTATGCTGCAGGTAATGTCCTTGGCCTTTTTCCTGGTCACATACCTACAGAAGACCCAGGGCACTGTCCTAAAAGAAACCAATGGTAGCTTGAGCTAACACCGCTTTGGGGCAGAGGCCTCTTTGTTACTTCCTCCCTGAGCCACCAGTTCCTTGCAGTCGGGCATGCAAACTACTTTCTGCTATTTTGAATGTGTTTATACTCACGTGAATGCGTTTACCATGCCCGTGGCTACGTAACACCCTCCTGCTGTCCTCTAGCGGGTGGATTCAGAAGAGCTCAGGCACATTGCAAGGCCCCATCTCTGGTGGACACACTTTAGGTCAAGAGGAACAGCCCTGGGAGCTGAAGGACATGAGGTGTCAGTGCCACCACTGCAAGGCTCCAAATGTCCAGGCAGCCACTGCAGCATGGAATGTGAAGGCTTAGGTGACAGTGAAAGCATACTCTCTAGTCCTTTCACTACCATTTGTGTAGATTGTGTGTCTGAAGTAAGTGACTGCTGTTTTTTTAAAGCATTTGCACATTGAATGGACATTATGAATCCATAGATTAGATGGATTCCTCCCCACCCCTGCACTAAAAATGTGAGAAACTCCTTTGCATGTAGCCCTCTTCACTCACAGCCCCACGCTGGCCACACATGTATGGGGTGAGATGAGTTCCCTGGGGAGGAGCAGCCAAGACCAAAGTGGACAGAGCAGCTTTGAAGGTCTAGGGAGGAGGCTGCAGATGGCCCTGCCTGTGGAAACTCTCCCCACTTGGTCATTTCCACCCATGGCTGGGGTTGCTGACCCATGCTGAGCCCTCCCGTGTTTGCGCTCTTGTCCACTGCCAGCTGAGATGGCCTCTAGGATCATTTCAGTAGCCAGTAATTTTGATGCCCTGGTTTTCTGGAGTTTTCTGCAGCAGGGGAGAGCTCACCTGTGGTCTCAGCAAAGCCTTGTTGGTAGCTGGCCCCTGGGTTTGAGAAACTCCTCCAGTTTGCCAGGATTTGGAGACCATTGACAGCCTTCCTCCTGTGTGAAAGACACACTTTCATGAAGCCAAACCTTCTCTAACATACACAAAGAGCCCTGTGTATGTGCGTGTACATACATGAGCGTGTGAGAAAACTTCCAAACACACACCTAGCTGGGCACACTTGTGCCAGAGGAGAAGGATGGGTGAGCACAAGGGTACCAGATGGTGGTCAAGCTGCTGACCAGGGGTTGGCGGTGCTTGGGCATGGCAGGATGAATTAGTGACAGGACCTGCATGGGGCAGAAATGAATCAGACAACCAGGACTTCTTCTGTCTCCTTGTTCAGTATTTTTAAGACTGGAATTTTCAGTAACTGAACTTACAAAACCTTTGAAAAGCCTAAGAAAGCCAACAGTTTAAGATTTTGCCATAAGAGGGCAGTCTGAGATAACTGCATACATAAGTTATCTTTTACAGACCTGAGCTTTTCTTATTTAAAAAACAGACTTATAGGAATAAATGACTTGTCTCAAAACAAAGTCTTATATTTACCTTTAGAAGGGATTTTTGCAATTGGTGACACAGAATGAATGTAAAAGGGGGGCGTTTACAGTAAATACAAGGAAGTTCCTACTTTCCTGGAAGAGACATAGATAATCCTGATGTCAGGACTCAGAGGGATCAAATTCAACTTTGTACAGCTGTATTCTTCTACTAGGAATGCGGGTTTTGAATTTTCCCTTCAGAGGAAAAACTATGTGGTCTAACGAGGGAAGCGGACCATGGCAGCACGTGCTTATGCTGAAAGCGCAGAGCTACTGCAAGGCAGGGATGGGGCACTAACAGCATCTTCAGAGAAATGTTTGTAGGGACCTCTCAGGTCTTGCTCCCTGGCAAGGAGGCTACGTACTGCCAAAAGGGGACTGGCAACCATGACCCTCATAGTTCCCGCTGCGTTTTTCCCAGTGCACATAATCTCTAATGTTGGAAAAGAAAAAGCCGGCCTGGCGCAGGGCATTGAAAGGTTGCCTGCTGCTAGTCTGATTGCTGGCGTCTGAAAGAGAAAAATCCCATCCTCTTTAAGCCCAAACTTGTCTTCCTGTGGTGCTGGCCAAGGCCCTTGTATCCTGTATGCATAAGCCACTGGTGAATGGACGTAGGATAC
The DNA here is from genome assembly GCF_000708025.1 of Charadrius vociferus. Taxonomy (NCBI): domain Eukaryota; kingdom Metazoa; phylum Chordata; class Aves; order Charadriiformes; family Charadriidae; genus Charadrius; species Charadrius vociferus. The sequence continues at coordinate 2,052,936 of NW_009647830.1, read as the reverse complement.
TTCCCACAGCGCCGTTCACTGTCTACTTCTTGCAGAGTGCCTTAAAACGCCGCTGCCCTTCCATGTCAGATATATAATGCACTGCCACTCCAGCCCCTGATTGCTGTTCTTGGCCGTGCCCTGGCACAAAAGGTAGGTCCAGGGGAAAAGAGGATTAGAGCTGTGGAGGCTGCTGCCTCCTGAGGTACTGCTGAGGAATTGGTGAGAGAGCTGGGAGAGCTGCTGGGGTGCCACCTCTTCTTCCCTCCTTTGCTTGGGCATCACGGTAGCTCAAAGCAAGCCCAAAACATCTTTTTGCAAAGACATCCTTTTGCTATGCACTTTAGCCAATACAGGGTACATTTCACGCTTTTATTAACTCAGAAAAATACATTTGCTTCGTGACACAGCTCAAGGGCAGCTGTTCAGTCAATAACAACTGAAGAGAGAACAAATGTAGTTTATGTCGCAGTATCACCCTGGAGGGCAAAAATAATCAATCTCAGCCTCTCCTTCAAGAAGAACCACAAAGGGAGACAACCACCAGAGGTGGCTGGTGACAGTGTGATACTGGAGCAGAGAAGCAGGCTCACGTTCAAACCACAGCAACGCTCAAGGGCAGGAGAACAAACCCTTGGCCTCCAGCTGTAGGGTGTGAATTGATTTCATAGAAATCAAAGAGCTGTGCTCTCCGGGCTGTGCTATAACAGACCATCAGATTGAAAAACCTTCAAAAGCTCTTTCTGGTTTTATTGAAGCTACCAAGCAAAGAGATTTGAGTGTGCTCTGGGAAGATTCATCCACTGGTGTTGGAGAAAAATATCTGTGCACCTAATGTACTGCAGAATCTCTTTGGGTATAGTTTAGGTTTTAAGAAAATAAAGTTCTCATGAACCTCCCACAATCACTACAGCCTTAGGGGTTTGCTAGATAAGTGCCTCTGCATAAATTAGATGTGCTTTAGCTGGAGCAGCAAAATCTGGCTTCCTGCATGGTGAAAATAAGAAGGGAGCTTTGAGTCAGGGCCCATTCTAGTTTAAGTTGCTGAGTCTGGGTTTGTCCTACTTTACCAATAGTTGGTGATGAACCTCTATGTTGCATGAGTGCCCTGCTCTGCCATGGGGAGAGCGTGAAGCCCCATTGGGTTTCCCGCACAGGACATGCACACTTGGGCGAGCATGCTGCTCCCCATGCATCCTCAGTGGAGCCCCGCTGTCCCTCTCCTGTGGTGACCAGGTGACAAAATTTGTCTTCTGGTAATATGCCCTAAGCTTCTCCTTGTCCTGTGCTCAATCTTTCCAGCATAGGTCAACCTACAGCTAATTTTGTCTGAGATGAGGTACTGATTTCTATGGGAATGGGCAGGGTTATAGCAAGCTAAAACTGGGCTCTGCCATAGCTTTTGGCTGCAAAATTAGCTCTGATTCTGTTTTAGTAGTTCCAGTTAGAGGTTTTCTGCTGTGCCTTTTTCATTGTTATTTTTCAAGAATGGAAACAAAAAAATACATAAAATATTTGCTATTCCCCCCTCAACTCTGCTTCTACTATCGTGTATAATGCAATAACATAAATTGTTAAAGATAAAACACCAGATACTCAGAAATAACAGCCTGTGGGAGGAAGGAATTGAAAACTTCCCAACCTGTTCCAACCCAGATAATCTGAAAAAACCCCACACTTATTTCAAGTTTTTTTGGAGGGAAGGAGACAGAAGGAGTGGGATATTTGACCCCCATGCTGTCACCATGGGGTTATTGTCTGTCACCTGTTCCAACCCAGATAATCTGAAAAAAACCCACACTTATTTCAAGGTTTTTTGGAGGGAAGGAGACAAGAGTGGGATATTTGACCCCCATGCTATCACCATGGGGTTATTGTCTGCCATGGCAAAAAAATGAAAGAACAATCCTTCTATTTTGAGCTTAAGTTCACAATGTGTAATAGTTGATAAAATTGTTCTTGGGAAAATCTGAGGTCAATCAAATACACACTCAGTCTTACTGTAATTATCATGTTAAATACAATTAAGTGTTTAACGAGTAGTTAGAAATCGAGATGATCTTGCTTTTGATGAGCAAGAGACAGATCTTTAAAGACAGTGATCCTTTGCCATCTATGGCTACCATTTTACCTTTAAAACTGAGGGAGCAGGCAAATAGCTTTGCAGCCCAAAGGGAGTTTGCAGTTTGCTATAAATGCACACAGAGGCTTCGTAAGAGCAAACTGAATTCCTCAGCTGTATACGGACAGATTCCTTAAATCAGTGCAGTCATGCTCACAGAAGTAAAAAATGGACCTGTCATCTCTGAGGAGCGGTTATTCCACTGTACGCTCCCATGGGAAAGGGTAAAGCAATTTTCCCAACTGAAGGAATTGCTCCGTAATGTGAGAGATCATTGAAATGCAAGTAACAAACCAAAACAGATGAAATATGCACAAAGTAAATAGATCAAAGACATTGAGATAATTAATTACCGGCGGTCCAGTTCTCAGAGAAAGACTGTTCATTCACAAAGAAGCCACTGTACCCAACACTTCCCAATATTGGTGTCTACAGCATTGATTTGCTGATGTTTGTTAATAAGTAAAGACAGAATTATTATGCCAGATAACTGGCTGCCCTAAGAGTTTATGTTTTGTTATGATAATGCCCTGGCATGCAAATAAGCTCCGCTATATTCATAACATTTTAGTTTAAGAAAAAGTGCCAAGTCCATTTTTGTGTTTACTAATGTGGAAGTTTTGATGTTTATCTGCTAATCATTTGTGTGTTTACACAGAGCCATGTCTAAAGAAAACTCAACAGCATTTTGAACCCAGATTCTCTTAATTCTTAGTGCCTGGATACTCATCTCTTTAATCTCATTAGCACAGCTGGAATATTTCTGCTGTAAGGACAGCGAGTGCGGAGAGGATGAATCCCTGCATTAGTGCTGGTTCTTTGTCTGCCCGCACACTAAGATGCTCTCATCCCCTAAGGAATTACTGGAATGGTATAAAAAAATGGACTGAATTTGTTTTGCATTGCGTGCTCTGGTCTGATGGGGAGCCGAGCACCTCGAAGGCACGGTAAGGCTTGTGGCCACAGGGTTATTTCTGTGAGGAGGAGTGTGATACGAGCCAGGTGTGAATAGTAAATTTTAGTTGCTCTGAGTCTGCAAAACCAAAGGTTTGCCAAGTGGGAGGATTTGCTGGGAGAAGGCACTAAGCTGAAAGACCCCAGGAGTGAGGAGAGAAAGATGCTGATTGCTACCTGGGGGTGGCACCAGGCACCTACCCTCTGCCAAAACCAACAAGAGCTCAATTAGCACCATTAGGTATCTAAATCTTGCTGAAGAGTGGTGTTTGAAGCACCCTGGGGGAAACTGCGTGTTTCTCAGAGAGTTTCTGAGGGATGCTGAGGGTGTTCTTTCCACCCTTCCCCAGCATGTTCTCTGCCACAACCTTCAGCCCCTAATTTTGACTCCTAAACAATTTTTGGTTGGCTGAGGGCACAGGGCTGAGGTCCAGGCCCTGCAGTTTCTCCCACTCCTTAAAGGAAAGCAAAACGCTTTCCCGAGGAGAGGACCAGTATAGCGCAAAGCAGTCCAGGCAGTGGCAGGGAGGTCAGGCCAAGTGAGAGGCAAGGTCTCTGGTGTAGGCAGGTGTTAGTGATTTGGGACTTTCAATGTCCCAGTTCTATCTCTGCATCCCCTGGAAACTCTGATTCCACTCAGGTGAGACCACGGTCTTGTGGAGCTGCCTGAAGGATGCGCGGTGCCATAAATTGGGATTTCATCCACTGACACAGGATCTGTGAGCCCACCAAGGGACAGGTCAGGTGACTCCACCAGCCATGGAGGGAATGGCATTAGGGGACAACAAGGGAGGGAGGGGGCAACAGCCACGCTCCCCAAACACCTGGGGACCAAGGCTGGAAGAGAAGGCAGAAGAACCGAAGGGGCTTAGGGGGAGAAGTGGGAGCAATTGCCAGGACCTGAGGGAGGAGAGGTGGGGACCTCTGGGGTGGAGGGTAGCTCCAAAGTGGACGCAGAAGATGGGAAGGTTCTGGGAAGGGGGCGGTGCACAGTGTGGTGCCCCAGTTGGGAAACACTGGTGGCTGTGGACAAGACTGGGATGATACCTTGGGGACAATGGAGATGCATGTGAGGGGCAAGCCTGAGCTCTGCAGCAGATGGGATGGTGACCAAGGGCTTTGGGGCAAGAAGGATGCAGGATTCAGGAGGAAGAATGTGGTGTTGGGGTGAAGTACTCTTTCCTTCTCCCCCTCCCCCTTTCTTTTTTTCTTTCCAAAAACCATGGCAACGCTCACCTGGATGGACGGGTGGGTAGATGGATGGAAGGATGGATGGATGGATAATTGGCAAGTGGTGACTGGTTTGTCCTCTTCCAGGTTTACCCCCCAAACAATTGTAGCCCAACCAACCATGTTCAAACCAGACGGACTTCCAAGTGTTTTCCTGTGAAGATTTGTCACAGATTCTCTCTCCCTTTTAACAACATCTCAGCAACTATAAAAAAAAAACTGAATAAAGTGCTCTCTGTCTATTTATATGAATGAGGGGGCTGCAGCACATCAGCTGTGAGACTTTGGGCTTCGTATCTGGCAAAGACCCCGCTGTTGTCTTCAGCTTTAGCTCTCTCCCAGAATAGTGTTCTCCCACCAGGTTACAGAGCCTAAGCCAAGGGATTTAAGGAGCAGCAAGTGATAGGGGACAAGTGTGAAGGCTTAGTTTACTTGGTTTAGCACAGACCTTTAATTTTAGGCACGACAAATATAATAAGGCTTATTCTTTTTTTTATCTATGCAGCCGTGGGGCAGAAAGGGCAGAGGAGCTTAAAAGACTTATTCATGCAAGCAGGGCTGCTGTGCTAAGTCCACTATTTACACACTGTGAATGTATTTCATTCACATTAATGCAACACGGAGGAAAATGGATGCAAATTGTGTGTCTCCATCTCCATGGCAGTACACGGCTGAAAATGCAACCAGAGGCCAGCGATCTTTGTATTTTCCCTTCTGCAAAATGGACAGCTCACCTACACACAAGGGTTGAAAGGGTTTTCAAAGCTACCCCAAAACAGAACAAAATTTGCTTGTGTCCTACGGCTCAGGGACTGCTAAAAATATTCTCTATCATCTCTCTGCCTGTTTTTTTTTTTTTTTTTTTTTAAGCAGTATGATTTTCCAGCTAAGGGAAAAGTAGCGCAAGTTTGAAACATTATTAGTGTTTTCCAAGAATTCCTGCTTCCAGTCTCACGCTTGTGCCAGACAAATTGGTTTTGCTGAACTTTGGCAGTTTATACAGAATATTTCAACATGTTACAAGCGTAGCTTTGGGTTGTAGTTTGGTGAAACCTTGGTACAAGGCTACACAGAAAAAAGGCAAAACCACATCATCTTTGCAAGTTGCATCCCTGAAGTGGTTTAACTGTACCCATGCACCTTTCTCCTGTTGATACCTGTAAGCCTGAAACAAACTGGGATTTTAAGATAAGAAGAATTGAAAAATCAGGGCCAAAATAGCTGTTTTGCTTCTAGAAGCCTGTGGCAGGGCTGGGGGAGGAGAGGAGTGCTACGTGATGGGATGCCACCTATTCTCAGAGGGGGTCCAGCTGCCAGAAGAGACATGGGGACCCTGACTGCAGGTTACGTCCGGCTGTCACCTGTCCCCCCCAGCACCTGGGGACACCCAGCAAATGCTACTGAATCTGTGGCAGCCATTCAGTTGCTCTTGCAGGTGCATTTGGTGCTCCACACAGCCAGCATCAGTCTGTGCGGAGACCCAGAGCAAGGTGTCCCAGCCCTGCTCAGCCACTGGTGTTGGGGACACTTGAGCCAGGACTCTGCACAGCATGTCGGATGCCACTGTGGGAGGACAAAGCAGTAAAGGACCATCACCTTTCCTGCTCCTGCACGCTGTCCACCACCAGCACCCCCTTCCCCCCAGCTCCATCACAGCTGAAAATACACTATTAACAGCCTGCTGGTCCTACTGGGTGAAGATTCCCCAAATAACACCTTTTCCCACCCCTTCCTGCCCAGAGCAAGGTTATTTGCCGGCTCTGCTCAAAACAAGGACCAACCTGTACCATGGGAACACCTATTTAGAGAGATACTTTTTTAGCTACTCCTTTTCATAGCCAAAGTGCCTGGAAAGCAGCCAGGAGTGATTCTCAGCCATCTCTGAGCCACTGGATAATCCGACTGTAGCAGAAGCACTGGAGTGTGGGGGTCAGGGTGGCAGAGGACTGGTTTTATCTGGCTCACATTTTTACAGTCACTTTTTCCAGGAATATGTCCAGAACGAGTCTGCATTTCTTTGCTTGCCCATCCTTGTTTTCCAGCTGATTTTCTGATTTCTGTCCTGGCTCTAACTTTAGAAAAAAAAAAAAAAGATGCACGCTGAGAAGTCAGTGATGAAAAAGTGCAGTCTTCCTTTTTGTCTCTTATAGATTATCAAGGCTGCCAAGACCAGAACATGTGGTTTTCCTACTGCGTTAAACATTTTGAATGTATGCTAAAAATGTTAATACGTTATTGAAGGGACTGGAATTTTTCCTTCAGGTGCGATGCCTTTAGGCCGTTTGTGCTTCACACACGATTGCAGGTAAGGGCTTGTTACATTGGCAGAAACATGCACTTAATGAAATGTTATTCTCCATCTTATTATAGTCAATAAGAGAGCTCAGCAGTCACTCAGCTTTAACGTATCCTACATTTTCCTCAAAAGCTTTGCCCTGGAGTCAGAGCTGCAGTGAGGCTGGGGCAAGATGGACATCTGTCCTCCAAGGAATGCCCTACATTGGTGCAAACACATCAGGACCCCACCGGCTGCTGTGGCCACCTGGGAAAGTAGCCAGGAGATGTGCAGCGAGCAGGAGGTGCAGCAGCAATGGGAAGGAGCCCAAGAAGGAGGAGGAGAGGGCACCGAAGAGCACCAGGAATAAAACCTCTGGAAATGGAAAGGGACAGTGGGGGGGCCAAGGTGCCAGATTTCACCCTCTCTCTGGCAGCATACCATCGTGGTCCTCGCTAAAGCTGCACAGAACTGGCACCACAGTCCAAAGCATCAAGGAGGCTCACCGGGAGTCTGGGGATGTCCTGGCAACAAGACATGCACGGGAAGGCAGACAGCCTGCAAGTGCCAGGGCCACGCGTGGCACCTCTTGCCCAGGGGTCTGTCACCCCTTGCCTGGGGGTCTGTCACCCCAATAGTCAGCCATACCTCACAGACACAGCCCTGGGGGGATCCAGTCAGTCCCTGCGGCCCAGGGGGCTCATGGGCTTGCTTCACATCGGGAAAGGCTAGTGGCACAAGCCCTTGTGCTTGGAGAAGGCTTTTACTCCTCTCAACAGCTTTGCAGAAGTTGGCTATAAGTTGGCTGCTCTGCTCTGGGATGCCTCAGGGACCCCATGGCCCTTTTGGAGACTTTGGCTTTCCTTTCTGTCTAGCTTTATCATCAGTTGTGATGTGGCTATTTAATTTTCATTTTCATTGCATATTATGGTTTAAAATAGTCGCATGGTGGCTTATCTTTATCTTGAAGCCTCAGAGAGCCAGCAGGCTGAGTTCTCCTGAAGGTATCGATCAGTACCCACAGAGGAGGGCTGGAGTTTTGCAGTATAGCTTGAACCAGCATCAGGTTTCATTTGGGTTTCTCAATTCAGATTTAACTTTCGGCAATTTGAAGACGTTAATGTAGCAAAGGGCACATTTCAGGTAGCTGCACTCAATGTGTAGGCACAGGCTTTCTTGCTGGATGCTGGCAGGGTCTTACTGCATATCCACAGCCAGTGTTTTGGGGGACAGAGAATGTTCAGGGTATCAGACCTGATAAAAAAAATTCCACGTGCAAGGAGATGGATCTATATGGCTTTGCAGAAGGGAAAGACTTGGGAGGGGTGGGATCACTGGGCTGAGCTGATCGTACCCGAACCACACTGTGCCACAGAGCTCGTTGACTTGGCTGGGAGGTGAGTGCGCTCCCTTCCCACCACCGTCCTCACCACCTTGCAGGACTGTGCCCGTATTTTGACTCCTGAACGCATGGCCTCAGCGCAGCCAGGCGCTGGTCCCAGCCTCTCCAGCAAGCAGAGCGTGTTGTTCCGCCTGTCTGCTCACAGCTTTCGCCTTTCTTCTGTCCTCCTGCTATTCTATCGCTCCTATAAAATGCAGTTCTGACCTTTTTGTCCTCAGCAAGCTATTCATTTAAAATACAAATGCTGTCCTCAAACAGCAGTCATTAATATGAGGCAGCAAATTCTTTTCTTTGTTCTTTATTGTTGATTTCCCCCCATTGGGAAACTGGGTGGCAGGAGAACTGCATAGCTGCAGGAGCAGCTTGCTAATTGCGTACTTTTAAATACTAATTTGTATGGTTTGTTTGGTTATAAAGGGAAAAAGAAACAAGCCAGGGGGTGATAAAAAAATGTCAAGGTTATAAACCCCACAGAAGCTCTCTGGCCTGGAATTTTTATTAATTCTTTAAATGTAAATTGCGGGCCCAGGGCTGCACATCCGTGCCTCCCGCTGAGTGCCAGGTTAGCACGGTGCGATTTGCCCTGCAGACCTCCGGCGCGGCACTCGACCCGAGGAGCCGAGCTCTGCCCTCGGCTGCCCTGCAGCGAGGCCAGCGAGACGCCAGCCAGGCCGCTGTTCCCATTGCCGGCATGGCTGCCGGCTTGTGCCTGGCTGAGCACAGGCAGGAGCCGGCCCCTGGCCCAAGTGGAGTCAGGTGGTGGTGGTGGTCGTGGTGAAACCATTTCTGCCTTCAAAGAGCTGCAGCTTGGAGGGCTGTCGTGTTAGCGTCGTGCCTGTGATGGTCTAGGGAAAGGGGTGAAAGTAGGTGCACATCAAAGAGTGACAATTTTTACTAAATCAAGGATAGCTGAAAAAAAGATAAGTCTTTGGGCACCTGTGCTGAGATCACTGCTCAGAGTTTCCCCTAGGTGTGTGCACCTCTCAGACCTGCCAAGGAAAATCCTTACAGAACATGAACCACAAGCTTTCATCATTTTGTAAAACAATTGGAAGATTTGGAATGGACAGCGAAACAAGACTTACGGATATTCAGCTTTTTTGAGTGCTCAAACCCTTGGGTACCAGCTCCTGTTAGGTTATTAGTGATGTTTTTTTGAACACTTGTCTTTTTTCACAGAATCACAGAATGGTCAGGGTTGGAAGGGACCTCTGGAGATCATCTAGTCCAACCCCCCTGCCAGATCAGGGTGACCTACAGCAGGTTGCACAGGATGGCATTCAGGCAGGTTTTGAATGTCTCCAGAGTTGGAGACTAATGTCTTTGACTAATGTTTTTGCCTGCTTCCACTTTTTTTGCCATACTTGATGTCTTTCTCTAGGTTCTTCCTTACCACCAACATATGTCTGCCACTTTTCTTCTAAAACTTTTAAAAGATATTTTTACATGCTCTCTTCTAAGAAGCTCACAATGCCCATGTGCAGTACTTGCACGTAGCAGGAGCATTTCTGCCTACAGCAATCACATCTGTCCCATTTGGACATTGTTATCACTTTACCTCCTTCCCTGTCTCCATTGCTTGCAGTCACGGGTTTGGGGAAGCACTCCAGCACCCCGACACTCAGCAAGAGCGGTACATCCCATGCTCACCCTCAGCACCAGCACTGCCCCTGCACCCAAGGACCGTGGCTCCTGGTGGCCCCTGCTGCCTGCAGGGGTGTCTCCCAGCAGGACTGCTGCCTGCACCAGGGTGCCTTGAAATATGTGCTAAGCTGCTGCCAATGTCACAGATAAACAGCTCTCAGGACCCGCTTTGGTGTTTCTGTGTGAAGGATGTGATGGCACACAGTGCCAAGAGGGACCTTCCCAGAGCAGCGAGCATTGAAGGGACAGGCACGGCATGGGGACTGGTGATTCACTGTCATCCTGGTCAGAGCTGCCACCGTATCAGCAGCTACAGATACCAGAGGGCTCCAAGGCTGTGAATGTGAGGGAGGCAAAGTCAAGGAAAAATTTTATTAACTGTGTTATTTTGTGTCTGTTTGCATGGGAAGTATAGCTATCTCTGTTCACGCTCTTGTCACATAACGTGATACAGAATCAAAATGGATTTTATTGTGTACCACTTGCATTAAAAAAAAATAAATGTTTCCAGTATATACAGTAGGCCACTGTTATTATTTCCCCCTCTGCTTAATAAAGTAGTTGTGGTTGCATGACAACATCAAGGGAAAAAAAAATCATGCAGAGGCACCAGCTCTCTCAAAAATAACTTATATTGTATTTCATTGATGAGAAAAGGTCAGAGTCATTGGCTAAGGCACACAGTTCGAGTGGGTTTACAGTGGAAAGCACCGTAACCACAGGACTGTGCAGCAATAAAACCCATATCTAATTATAACATGTACAAATGTTATGTTGGCTGGGAACTGATACCTGAAGGTTGTTTCTCAGTTTATAAGGGGCAACACAGTGGAGCCCTTAACAGAAATCCTTTTTTTTTTTGAGTTATGTGATGCTTAAGATAGTTGACAGATTCATTTCCTTAACTGTAAGAGGAAGGATGAGTCAGGAACATTTATGGCTCATTATTATTAATGTAGAGTTCATTGAAGGAGCGGCAAGGAGAGAATTGGAGTGGAGGTCAGTGCTCAGCAGCTTATGAGTCATTAGAATAAACCCACTTGGCCACAGCAAGTAAGACCCATAGCTCCTCTGCTTTTCAATTTGTGACCCCAGCTGGCTTTCATACCTCCACACTCTCGCAGTAGAGGCATCCTCCCTGCCCCAAGCCTACAAGAGGTGGGCTGTGGTGGGTCCTGGATCCCTGCCTTATGTTTTGTCGTGGCTTTCATGGGCTCTGGAAAACAGAAGGTGGGTGGATATAAAACCATATAGAGTTTGAAGTGCTTTACTGCCATATATTACTGGTTCTTAGCAAGCTTGTTTCACAGCAGCTAAGTTGTCACCAGCAAGCTGGGTGCTAGCACATGTGCTCCCCAGGACATGGGTTCCTGCAGACACATGGTGGGCTTTGACTCTACTCCTGTGTCATCTGCTGCTCAATTGTGGCCTGCCAGTGGAGGGGACAGGCTGTCTGACCTTCTGCAAAATCTGTGTCAGGACTGCGGCAAGTGAGACTTGTAGTGGTCTCATGAGAGCATTGCCGATCATAAAAACCCAGCCCCACTCTGCTCCTGAGCAATCCCAGGGAAGGAAAACAAAATCCTCCCAGCAAGACAAGGGTGACAGTGCTTCTCCCCCAAGCCCCGGTCTCCCTGGAGGCCTCAGGCCCTGCAGGTTTTGGGGGAAAACGTCTTTGGGCAGCACATAGTATAAGCCAGCACCAGCCTCCACCAACAAGCTGGGTGCAATTGCTGCACCGACTAGGGAAGGAGAATTGGGAAGACTACAGCTCTGTTACTCCCCAGCCTGTTTCCATGGGCGTATTTCCATGGGTTACAGATAATTAAAATGAAAATGTCTTTCAGTATAATGAAGAAGCATTCAGAAGATTTCAGAAACTATACTAAGATCATGGTAACGCTCACAGCCCTTTACCAGCAAAGCAACAGGCTTTCCTCATTGCAATTCCCTCCAAAAAAACCCTATCCTTAACACAACATGAAAGCAAAATTCTTGCTTCCCTGGTTGAGGGAAACTCGGGGATTAACCACGTTATTTTTCAGGATGTCTTTTGATAAGCTGTCCCCCGGAATACTCTACGCTGCTAACTCACTACAGTAAAAATAACAGCGCAGAAATTGTAGCACGAAGCAAGAAGTTATCTCAGTTGTGGATTCGAGCTTGAAGCTGGCATCCAGCTGGCAGAGACCGGATGGCTATTAAATATGTCAACAGCCCCAGATAAATGCCAGGATAGCCTTGTGAACAGGAACTCCTGATGGTATTTTCTCTTGTACTGTTGCTATTTTAGTTCTGTTTGTTTTCTCTCTATTTTGGACTTTATATATATATATAAAAAAATGACTCTGCACAGCTAGAGAAAACGGAGTCCTGGAAGGAGAAGAATGAAGATGCCAGCTGGTCACTCCTCCTTTAGCCCTGGCTAATATAACTGCTGCATGTTTGATTTTTTCCAAATCACAGAGGGTTTAAATGACAGGTATGGTGTATGTCATCATCTGCCGGGTATTCAAGGATTTCGAAGGATTTAAGCTTGCCTGCTGTTTGGATAGAGGATGAGCAGTGATCCCCATTCTCTGGCATGTGTAGGGCTTCCCTGAGGGTGGAAAGGGAGACTGGAATTTAGAGAGATTCTTATTTATTTAGTATTTCCCTGTACAAAAGCCGTGAGTTTTCCAAAGCTGACTGGAGTGCAGTCATTTGTGGAGAACAACCCGTGGCTGCTACCTGGGTTATGTTGGCATGTAACAATACCTGTCTGCCTCATGAATGTCAGACAAAGCTGTCATAAATCCTCAAGCCCAGCAGCAAAATTAATGGGAACTGCAGAGAGCAGGACCTTGTCAGCTTCATAATAGGTCTGTGGGTGGAAAAAAAATTCTCGTGCTTTCCTTCAGGCGTTAGGCAACCCAGCTACTGATGCTCGGTGGCCATTATCCAATTATAAGAGCTTTTTTGCTCAAAAGAATTTGGTCGTTATCGCTTTCAATGTGTCAAAGTTAAATAGTCACCAGCACGGAGTGCGGGCGAGGGAGCAGACCCCGCTGCAGTCTGCAGCAGAAGTCTCCTGGGCCATCTCCTTCTCTCGCCCTTTGGTCTTGAAGCTCTTTGCAATATTGCTCGTATTTTGTCATTTGCAATATTGCTTTGTCATTTCAGAGGTGACCGGGGCGCAGTGGGGGCCCGGCCTCTTTCCTCTTCTGCCCCGTCCAGCTGATCGGTATCAGCCCTGGGGTGGGACGTCCTGTTTACGTCCCCGAGCAGGACTGGGAGCGCCGGCCTGTCCCACCGTCCCCCATCCCCGTCGCACTGCCATGGCGCATCGGGCTCCTGGGGCATGGGGAAGGAGAGCCGAGGCCAGGCTGTTCGTCCATGCTGCAAATGTATTGTATTTACAGCGTCTTTCGGGGTTTCTGTCGGTCACCCTCTGTGACCAGGGAAATATTTTTCCCCTCCCTTTGCTGCATAACTTGGCTTCTGTTTTCTTGTTGTTGTTTTTTTCCTCCTGCCTTTGTAGCTGTTGGCTGCTGCCGGGGCCAAGTCACGGGGCAGGATGTGCTGTGTCTCCGGGAGGTACAGACATGCGAATAAATTACACAGCTTTCAGGAATTTTTCCAGGCACTGGAAGGTGATCATCTGTACCTCCAAGTTGTTAGCAGGGCTCCTGGCACAGCTCTGGTCTGTGCCACTGTGTCCCCCTGGCCTGGGGGCTGCCGAGGGATCCCCAAATATCTGTTTTGGAGGTGTTTGACAGCGCCGACGGGGACTGATTGCTCTGCAGAGCAGCCCTGGGCACGTTTAGTTTGCACTTGCGGCTCCACGTGAGCATATTCAAACTCCTTAGGTGGCTGCCAACTGCATGCGTTGCAGTGACCAGGCTCGGGCTCCCTCAAATTGTCCTCCCTCTTCTTGTCACCCTAGCAGCTCTTCGAGGACCTGCTTTGCAGGTCAAGAAACAGCTCCTTTGGGGAAGGGGCTAATCAGGTCTGGGGAGCCATGCAAACCAAGGGCCTATAGCAGCGATGGCTGAGGCTTCCTTGTCTCCTACCGCTGGGGTCCCTTGTCCCTGCATTTGCCCACAGCTGTGCAGGCAGCAGAAGCAGCTGATGATGCCTCCGCTTGGGCCACTGCTCTGTTTAACTTCCCTGCCCCTATGAAAGGTGTGTTTAATCCCCTGCTCTTCTGCTGAGAGCATCTTGGTGATGCTCTTCAAGGTACAAACATACCTGTGCATCTTCCTGCTCCCTGACCTGCCCCGGTGGGGCAGTAGGGCAGCTGTAATGGCCCCCTCGGGGTGCTCCTGAGTCTCTTCTGCAACTCTGGGGAGATCAGAGGATCCTTGCAAGACCGCCACCTCACCTTAGGTGGGGCGAATCTCTAGTCTTTTTTTGTGTACCTGAAATAATGTTTCCTTATCTCCTACAGCTGTTATTCAGATGAAGCCCAAGTAGAGATTATGCAGTGGATTTGACCACACAGAGGCTGCACAAGTTCTTCAAGGTCCAGGCGCGAGTTGCACCTGATGCAAACAAAGGAGAGGAGAACCAGCTCCTATGAAGAGAAGAGACAGAGAGTAACCGCGGTTTTTGCAGCCATACATTTTAAGGTTATAATGTTTATGTTAGAAAT
>NW_009647830.1:1987031-2038664 GCF_000708025.1 Charadrius vociferus | reverse complement strand
AGGTAGGGATGACGTGTGTGGATCAGGCATGGGAAATACAGTGATGAATGTTCTTTATTCTGGCTTAATGGCTGGTTGCTCAATTTTGATCTGTTTTTCTTTAGTTTCAGCACCTCAGCATGTGTCCTGAGCCTACAGCTGGCCTGCATTTTGCACCTGCTGAAGATGCATATCTGCATCCACAGCAAGTCAGCTCAGGGAGACTTCACCAATGTTGGGTTCAAGAACAATTTTATTCTTCTCAACAATTTTCATAGAGATCCGAAGGCCTTTTCCCAGCCCTGTTTTTCAGATGACTTAAAATCGAGGTCCTGCGCTCAATAAGTATATATGACTTCTATGTATAACACTGAGAGAAGAGGCCAAAGAAAGAAATGCCAGCAGTGTGAGCAACCTGCCCGGTCAGGGGGAGCTCGGAGACATGAGCAGAGAAAACACCATCTGGAAAATGAAGCAGCGAGCAGTCCCGTGGGGATGCACATGCACACACCCGCACCCACGCCTACAACCCCCCAGACCTCTCAGCAGCCTGATAAACTTCTTTTACACATCTTCTACTGCCGAGAAAGTGCCCAGGTAGAGCTTGGAGATGCCTTGAACTGCAGATTGCGTTGCAGGCAACAAGGCTTGGGCATGACAAAATTTTCCCTGGGCTACGTGCATCAGTTGGGCTTAAGCATATCTGTGAGCATGTCACACCTGTGAGCACATCACAACCATGAGCATATGACGCCCATGAGCACATCACGTCTGCAAGCAGCCCAGCATTATTTTTGCTCCCAAGGACTCACCAGAGTGATGGAGAAGTGAAGAAATGGGCACAGCCTGGATCTGGGCTGGGCACAGAGAGTGGCTCTCCCGATGCCTGCCATGGCACATTGGCCTCTCGGCCATGCTAACATTTTCAATATGCCAACAAGTTTCCCATATATAGTATATTTCCCAGCCTGTGAGCCTTGCCAAGGCCTCAGTGCCTTCTCTTGAAGCAATAAAAGGCATTTGTGATGTTTCTGTGCTGAACTGTGGGAAAAGAGCAGCAAGAAGCTGTGACCCCTGGGCAAGGGCATGCTTTGGAAACACCGTCATCAAAAAATCAACACATCAGCCCAGAAGGCCCACACAGCCGATCTCCTCCTGCCTTATCGGAGAGAGGGCTCCTCTGGATGCTGGGGCAGCAGCCACCGGACATTTTTGAGATGTTTATTCTATCCAGTGTTGATACTGAAGTCAATATGATAACTAAAAATAAAGATTTAAAAAAAAAAATACACTGCAGCTATTTGTTCCCGAGTTGTTATGTTTACCCATACCAGCCCGGCTTTCCATTTCGGCAGGCCGGTAGTACCAGATGTTCAGTCATTTTCAGCAATTTGGTCATATCCCAGAAGATTTAGCCCACTGGAGCAACTATATTAAACATGCCTGTAATTTTCCACTATGACTGGAAGATCATGTTCCTCTGGGGCAAGCGATGGCTGGCCTGATGGGCCCCATGCACATGGAACCGGCACAGCCCCAAGGCCTCTCCCAGCTCTCGTGGTGGCAGGAGGGGATACCACTTCTGCAGCTCACCAGGGCTTGGTCTGGGAGGTGCCAAGGGTGGAGGCAGCCTCCCTCAGCAGCACCTCCTGGGAAGTGATGGAACATGCTGTTGGGGTCCATGGCCTGCCCAGTACCCCTATGGCCAGCTGCAGCTGCAGGGAAGGATGCGGCCGGGGCTGCTGGTGGCTTCTCCTCCATTCCTCCTTGCCTGGTTGGTGTTTGTTGAGGTGGTCTGAAGAGCAAAATGCTCTTTAACAGAATAAAAGAAGATGTTTCACCTAAACACCTCTGTCCAGTCACCTCCTGCTTCCGGCTGAACAGGCTGGGCAGAAGCACCTGCCCCACAGACCTTGCAGAGCTACAGGAGAGCTCACCTTATTTGCAGATGTTTACTTGTGAGCAATCATGTGTGTAAGGTGACCTCCCTGAAGGAGGATGTGGGACACCTCTGAGTACAGCCTCCTCCAAGCACCCAGCTTCAGGTTACTGAAAACTAATGGGCAGATCTGGGTGGCTCATCCAGCTTTCTTTCACAAGTAGCAGTAGTGGCAGAGGACAGTGGAGAAAGCTTCACTTGCAGAGCAGCATATGGATTTAGCTTAGTGCTTGGTCCTGACAACCCTCATGGCACAGGATGTGAGCTTGGAGAGATGTACCGTGGAAGGAGGGACTGAAAACTTGTTGTTGGGGGTGGGTGTTCTCCTTCTCTGCACCATAGCATCTGCTGCAGGTTTGGATCTTATGCAGACACACTGGAGGGGCTGTATTTGCCATGTCCTCTTTGGGTCTGTGCTGTGGTGGCAGCTGGCTCCAACACATCCGCTTTAGCTCCTCCAACCCAAGTGCATGTCTCCAGCTGAGAGTCACTCCTGCAATGCTGACAGAGAACCAGGAGCACGGGGTCTCTGGCAGCCAGCCCCAGCCCCCACCACTGACCCCCGGCTGCTGCTTACATCTAGCCTCCTGCATTGGGAACAGGGATGCTCAAAGACTCTACCATGCTTTCTTCAGTGGCAGGGAGGTACTTGCTCTTTAGGTGCAGGCGAGGCATGAGGACAGCACGGGCATGCTCTAGGGAGAGCTGCTGCAGCTCCTGGTGCCACTGCCACCAATTTGGTCCCTGAAACCCTGGCACCCACCTCTGCCCTCCTCTTGCCAGGGGCAGCGTGGTCCAGAGAGGGGCAGCTCGGCCTCTGGGAAGTTGCCAGATTTGCCTCCATCAGCAACTCTTGTCTGTAAGGCCAGAAGGGTATTTGTGGAAGAAAAGACCCTTTTGTAGATGCTGCTGTGCACCCAAACTGGCTCTCTGCCAACTCTTGATTATGACCAGGTTGGTTTTCCTGCCACTGGCTTTTGCCACACAGCAGGACCGGTGAAAGCATTGCTACTCCTGGAGTCGTCAAACAATAAATCTGCTCTTCAGGTGGGCAGGGAAAGACATCCTATTCTTATCCATGTAACAGACGGGATTAAACAGAGAAACCAGGCAGGCTTCTTCCATGAACTCAGTTGCAAAGATTTACTGTCTGAACAAGATTTTCTTGATGAGAAGGGCTTGGCTGGCCATCTTGTCACATATGGATGGAGGGATGTGCAGCTTGCCCTGCTCTCGGTAAAGGGACATTCTCCTTCCAGCCAAAATCCTCTCACAGAAGTCTCTCATGGGCAGATTTGCCCTACAGAAGCTAATCCCTTTCCTTCGTAAAACCACCAGTGCACAGACCCAAGGTTAGGACAGGGGTCAGACAACGTGCCATAAGCAGCATCTGCCACCAGAGCCATCCCTGTTCCCTGCGGTGCTCGAGCCAGCTGGGACTGTGGGCCTCTCCGCTCACACCTTCCAGCTTTCACGATGCCACATTAACCACCTGGCCATTGCAATTGTCATTCTAATGGCATTAAAATGAAATTAAGCTAAAATACGTCAAGCAGGTAAAGCCACGAAGTTTTAAACCAAAATGGAGGTATTGGAGGCTCTTAGTCTCCAAGTGCCACCACAGGAGGAGTCGTTCAATGCCCTCTCCTCCTCTGCTGGGGAGATGGGTGCTGCTGCAGCGTGCTGCCCTGGCGGTCACTGATTAATTGGCCGCCCAGGGAGCTGCTGCCCACGCTGCGGCTTACGCCTCGACCCCCCTGGCTGCTCATTTCTGATGCTTGACTTCACTCTGTGGTCTTTTTACAGACTTTTTGCCACAGCACTCATTTCCCACAGCCTTTTTTTCCACCTTTACAGTTTCCAATGTTTCAAATGTAGGGAGTGAGCCCGATTCCCGTCATGCCCCGCTTGCTTTTTGTAGGTAACTGCTCTGCAGCTCAGCCATCAGGCCCGTGTGGATGCAAGGATCTGGCCAGCTTTGAAAATATTCAGGTACAATTCCCCTTCTTCTGAGAAGAGCCTATGATTAAGCCTCCAAAAAGCATCCATGCTGCTTGGTTTTTTACCATATGGTGAATATTAACCCCCAAGAGAGGAAACTATCCCACATGGCAGCTTCTCCCTACCCAGCTCCACCTTCGCTGTGCTCTCTAGTGCAGGCACAAAGACTGCATTGCCAGTGGCATAAGCAGTAACAGGAGATGAAGATGTTGAAATCATATTATATTTATTACATACATGAGATATAAAAACAAATTACCAAAATAGTATCATTTTTTTTGTGAGTCCACAGGACCTTGAAAGAAAAATACATACGTAAAGCGGATTGGTAGACTCGTGTCTTTTCTGGTGTTGTATGTCTTCTTTTCCTTTCCCCTCACACTCATGAACAAAACACACTTTATGCAATGTGGTTTAAAAATGCTTTACAGAAAAGATATATTTTAGTGCTGAAAACTGCGGTAAACTGTGCTATATTTCATACTGGTGTTAATAAGGAAGTATAATGGCCATATATATTGCAAACAATAACACAGAAGAAAACATAAAATGTTCAGTTTTAAATACTAACATAAAAATAAAATAAACTCCAGGCCCACCATGAATCACTGGTTGTGATATGCGAACGCGAGTCCTTTCCGTTCTCCGCATCCACTCCTTTCCCTGCAGGCAGAGTTTTTCTCCTCTGGCAATTGCATTTTTTGTCTCAAAGTCTATTCTTCTCATGCTGCTTGTGAAGTCTTGCTGGAGTCCTGCCCACGGGGTCCAAGTGCTGGTCTGAAGCTGGGACTTCAGTGCAAATACTTTATCTTTCAGACTGTGTCCTCAGATACTCTGAGTGGCCAGTGCCAGGCTGGCCATTCCCTTTATACCGTTAACGCCATCCAACTGGGGGGGGGTCTTCAGGAGTGCTTCTGTTTCAGGGAAGTTTTTTTCACGTGCCGCCTTCAACCTCTTCTTTCCCCAACACAAATAGACTTCCCACACCGTGAAGTGGCAGGTAGTAAAGTGCTTTATAGGATGAAATATTTACACTAGGGCTAGGTTCATTTTTTAACACTTCAAGGACAAAAGCTCAGAGATGCTGCACCCTCGGGAGCCAGCTCTTCTCCATGGCCGTGCGGTGGGTGGAGGGCTGGCCTCTGCTTGTGCCACGGCAGAGGGATTCGATTCACTCCAGCAGCTCCGTTCTCACCAGCACTGGCTGAGAATGTAGCCCCCGAAACCTTCAGTGGGGTGACCAGGTTAAAAGCATGCGGTACTCGATTATCTTTGACAGGTGCCACGTCCTAATCCGAGGGGGTGTTTCTAGAAAGTGGTTGTCACCGCCACGCTGCCGCCAGTGCCCACTCACCACTGCAGCAGTCATCTTCCCCACAGCATCCTCCAGGAGCCTCTGGAAGTCACTCAGGATCTGTGCGGGTGGCACTGGCAGCAGTGTTTTGCTTCTCAGCTGTAGCTCGTGGGCATGGTTTCCCTCTCTAGGGTGGTAATTTAGTCTGGGGCGATCAGTGGCTTCATCATCTCACTGGAGTTGCTCCAACATCTCACTGGAGCAAGACAAGCATCCACCCTTCCTTTTGTTTCCCTCAATGTAGTGATGAGCTGGGCTCAGGCGAGCCCCTGGCAAGGAAGCTACAGGCAAGTCAATGAACATTGGCCAGGAAGGGTTAAATTAGACAGCGCTTACAACTCTGAACGCCTCGCTACACGTTTTGGCACTATTTTCTTACATTCCAGTTTTCATCCTAGAGGTCTTCTCTCTGTGAAGGCTGTTGCATTTTGTGCATAAAGAAATGCCCTTAGGCGGTTGTGCACCTCTAGTTGCAGTCTCTTTTCAAAATCTCCAGGACCTTTCTTCTGAGAGCCGACTTCCACTGATGGACAAAACTCTTCATGTTGACGATGAGTCTGCCCGTTCGGACATCCTCGTGTCCTGCCACGAGGTACTCCAAGCCTGCAAAGCAGCAAAGCAGTCAGGAACTGCACAGCACTATGCTCAAAAGGCCTATTGATGCTGCAAAGTCAGCCTGGATATCTAGTCCCATTTAAAGAAGCACTTATATGAAGAAATATTTATACATATTGCTTCTTTCATATATCAGTATATCTATACCTCTATCTGTATCTGTGGAAAAACGACCTCTGTGGCACATCTGTCTATGATATACAGCATACAAACTTTGACTTTGTTGGCTTCTCAATATAAGTGGAAGCTGAGGTCTGAGGCAGCACTACAAGTTTTTATACCTCGTTTGTGAACTGCTATTACCTTCATTTGGCAGCCACCAACCTCACGCCTCCCTGAATATACCTGGGCCCGGAAATCAGTCAGTTCAGCATATTCCAGCAATGACAGCATAGGATGGCCCAGTGCTGGTGTCTTGCTCAAAATGGCCGGTGTCCCCGGCACACTGGACCCTGATGAGAGGCAATACTAGATTTGCCTGTGCAAGCACCCCAGAAGAATCCGAGAGGGTGTCAGTCACACTGAAAAGAGATGCCTCAACTTTTGCCTCCACCAGATACTTTAGAGACATGACAGCAGCATCTGGTGAAGCCTTGCCTGGTGTCCAGAAGCTGCCAGAAAGGGCTGGAGAGCAGCCCCACAGCACCCGCCGGAAGGCTCACCCCGGGCATCAAAGTCTGCACTTGGCTTTCAGGGCAAGTGCTTGGAGCCAGGCAATAACTGCTAAGCTGGGGACAGAGAGAAGTCTTTGGCTTGAATTAGCTAAAGAAGCACTGCCACAGACCCCAACAGCCAAAATGGGCCACAAACGTGCCATAAATTGGGATAACAAGGAGGGTAATTCCTCCCGTGGCAGGAGGAGCTCCCTGCCAGGGCCAGCACCCCGCTGCAGCACGCTTGTGGTGCAGCAAGCATGAGAGCCCCCAACTACCCCCTCCTCTTCCTCGCACTAGTATGGGGAGCACCACGTGGTGGTATGAACTAGCCTGGGTGAAATGTGTCTCCCCCAGTGCTCTTGGTCACCCCACTCCATCCTGGCCACAGCAGGGAGCCTGCTCATGTTTTCTTGGGTATTCATTTTGTTCAGAATAAAGTGTGAGTGTCCCCTAATTAAAGGTCAATCCTGTTTTTCTTTAATTCAATACCATTTGTTATCTACTTCATCTGAATTTTTGGGGACACGCGTCTCTTCTGCCAAGTAAACACAGGATATGTGCATGGCAGTATCACCCTTTGCAAGACATTCGTTTTGGCCATGTCAAGCCTGCTGTTATAAACATCCCTCTTCAAGGGCTCCTGAATCTTTCTCCATCGAGAGAGAAACGTGGCATGCACCCTCAGAGAGCAAGAAAATATTGCCGTGATTGCTGATTCAGTAGAGCTTTCTAGATTGTCAGCCGGACGTTACAGGAGTGTAAAAATAAAAGGAATCAAACGACTGAGATGCTGCAAGCCAGGACTTGAGGCTGTCAGTTTTGCCCTGCGCTGCTGGCAGGCAGCTCTCTGCCTATCTGTGTCTGTGCTTGGCAGAGCCGAAGAGGGGAAGGGTCTCCTGTTACTTTGCGGACAGCCGAGACCTTCAAACCTTTTGGCTGAGTGTCCCTCCAGAAGTCCAACCTGCCTCTGTGGGTGCATGCACAGGGGAAGGTGTGCAAGGGTAGTGAATATCCTCTCGTCAGAACATAAGCACATTTATCGTCTGAAAACAGCCCATGGAGATTCGATAAATGCTTGGAGTTTCCTGTATAGCTATACATCAGGAAATTGTCTTATGTCAGCTTGGCTTTTTATCTGTCTGATTTTGGTTTATTCATCTGGAGGTCATAAGCTCTTACTCTGAGAGAGGGTTAAATCTGTTAATATAGTGCTGCTGACCATCTAGAAATGAATGTGGTAGCTGAAGAAAATAATGAACTTTAAAAAAAGATTTGGGATCCTTTTTTTTCCACTTTGCAACGATTGAATCTTAAAGGTGCACCCAGTTGATGTTTTCAAATTCCCTGTTAGGACCCAATTGCACAACTTCTTTCCAACATGAAAGCTGAGATTAATTTATACTCATAGGACTCCATCAGCTGCATTTCAAAAAAATACCAAGCTTTGTAGTGTTAATCATGACAGCTGGCAAGGGGGTAAAACCCCACATGTCAGATGCCTGGAGTGTCCCTAAAGACAATTGCACCTCCACCCTTCCACTAATGTCCAAGGGATCTTCATTGATTCTGTGATTACTGCTGTCTTTTCCTCTGCTGGGGAAAATGAGCGAAGCTCCTCTGAAGTTACTGGAGTCGCAAAGCTGGGTGTCAGCTCTGTGTCCCTGCACAATCAGTGTCTGACAGCTTCCACAGCATTCCTCCAGGTTCATATTAAGGCTTTCTTGCTTGTGTTTGCATTGCATATGGAAAAATAAAACAGCTGTAATCTATTTAATTATAGATTTATGGCATTTTACCAATATCCAAAGTCTTACTGTGCTTAAACAGTAAAGTCCTGCTTAACGCTGCCGATTGATCTGACCCTTCCGCCTGACTAGAATTCCCGACTACCACTGTGCAGGGCAGCTTGCCTTCACAGCCAAAGACAGTCACTCTGGTGAAGATGAAAGAAGACCGCAAACACCTCTTCAATGAATAACCTTTCTGCGTGATCTAGCCTCGCAGACAGCACTTTCCACTCAGAGGAATTTCCTAGTGCTGCACACATAAGGGATGTCTCAGCACTGAAGTCAACGCTTCAGTCAGTGATTTCCAAGCGATGTGTGAGCCTCAGGGAAGGAAAACCCTTTATCTGAGTTAGTTGGTAACTGTTGGTTTATCTTGGAGTTGTAAAGAAAGGTGTGTCAGCTGGAGCTTAGTTTTGCTTTATTGAAGAAAACCCTGAGTTCGCTTCTCCTCCTCCATACCAGAGAGTGCACTCACTGTTTAGCCACAACTGGTTATACTCCATTTCAGTGAAAGAAGATAAGAAAAAACTGTGAAGCCAAAGCTGCCCGCTCACTGCGTAAGAGAATCTCTTCCAAATCTTGTAGATGTAAATTAGCCTCACTTTCAAAGAGACATCGTCCCTTGAGTTTAGATTAGAAATCCAGTACAATATCATAACTCAAACTAGATTTAAATGCATTTTTATGGATTCAAATTAGTATTGGGTTTGAAAAGATATGTCATGTAGTCATGGTGTGATACACACCTCCCTCCCTCTGGGAACAGACTGAGACTGGTAAAGCTGTAAGATTGTCATTATGCTTCATAAAGAGAATCATATATTTGAAAGTCTATAGAACGAAACAAGTTTTTCTCTACAAATTCAGATTTTATGGAGATTGCTGTTGGAATACAAATGCTGTAACAGCCAATAATTTAATCAACACTGGGCTGCAGTCTCAGCTCATTGGCATGAGGGGACAGAGGTGTGGGAATAAAATCTGTATAAACGTGCTGGGGATGTACTGCTCAGGGAGTCCAACCTACCAGGATTGAGGATGGGACAAGTGCAGCCTCTGTTAGTCCAGGATTCAGGGTAGAGCGTCCTCTTGCCCCGGAGGATCTTCAGCTTTGTAGATTTCAAGACTTTCTTGATCTTCACATTGACTTCTGCATGGGAGCCTTTGTCATGAGCTGACAAGATCTTTGTCTTGATCACTGGGAAGACACGAATTCAAACCCAGGAATATATGAACTATTTACAACAGTCTTTTTTGTTTGGATTTTTTTTTTTTTTGGTATAATGCAGGTGTCTGGGCTAAGTGGTGAGGACAATTACTTCATTACAGTGGAGTTAGCCCAATGGTCCTTGCTGGGGAACCCAGGGTCAGCGCAGCGGCTGGGGGAAGCGCAGGAATGCTGCCGGTTGGTTAGGCCATGGCCTCTGGTCCTGCCACATGGGCAGTGGGAGAGGTCCAATGACCCGATTTTCAAAACTTGTGAGGGCCCCATTTTTGCCCACAGCTCAGCAAAGACTTTGGCTTCCTTAGCACTTTCGGAAATCAAGCGGAAAGCCTTGCTTTTAGGGCTGGACCTGCAGCCTTTGCCAGCCTCAGCCCAGGCAGGCCAGGCAGCAGGCAGGGGTGCAAGGGGCTGCCCCCATCCCACCCTGGTGAGCACTCCTACTGTCGGTCCTCCCACTTTGCAGAACCACCAAATGCAAATGCAGTGGCGGAGACTGAGACGTTGGTGGGGACTGAGGCAAATCGTGGAGCATTTTGAGCTCACAGATGCCCACAGGCTCACCCTCTCCACCTGGTATCCCGCCTACTGAGCCCCTGTGTAATGGAGGCTCAGGTCTCACGTGTGAGCCTCCCCCCAGCCATGCTGATGCCTACAGTGGTCGGTATCACCGTATGGTGGTGTTTTATTCAGTGCTGCACGTTGGGAAGCTCAGGGAAACCTTTCCTCCCACACTATGGCCTCCTGAAGCTCATGATGAGCCCCATAATTCACCTGTATCTGCAGCGTAGCAGACACCTTTGCATGTTGAGTGATAAAAGGGTGGGAAGCCTGCGTGCACTGTAGATAAGATTTATGAACTTGGGGGTTTTGTGATTTTTTTTTTTTTTTGTTTCTTATCTTTTGCAAGATTAAACACAGTCACTATCACGGCCAGCGAGCAAAGCAAAGCAGAATCGGATTTTTTCCTAATGTTGCTAAGCCAGGGCTATATTTCAACAGCTGGCGGCCCCTTGAACTTCCCTTTGTGGGTTGGTCCGCAGCCTGCAGAGGTAGGGGTTATCTCTCCGTGCATTTTCAACCTCAGTGCGAGATGAAACAGGTGCAAGAGACCCCTGGAAGACTGTGAAGGAAGGGAGTGCTACACAGAGCATTCCTTGCTCTGCTGCGGTATGAAGGAGGCGGCTCACTGGCACGCACTGGAGAGGTCTTGGGAAACAAAGCGCCTCCTCTCATTTATTTAAATCCCACAGACACATAGACAATATACATCCCCCCCCATTGCAACAGCTGAACTTTGTTGACAGGGGGAAGCTCCCAGTAGCTGCCGGAGCCGTTTTCTCCATGTAGTGGCTTGTATGGTGACCACTGTCCCTCCTTACTTTCAGCGTAATTCACATTTAGTGGTTTCTAGGCCGTTCTTGGGGCACCTGGTCTACAGACAGAGTTTTAGTGACCTATTTCTGTTAAGAGTGCTTCCCAGTCTGTCTTGGACCTAGACAACCTCTGAGGGACTCTTCCACCTCTTGTCCTCCCATGATTTTGGCACAAGAGTATTTTGGCAGCAAGAGAGGTGGGTAACAGAGCAAGACGTTTCACCCACCTTGACTTGGCACCATGATATCTACACATTTTGGAAAAGTCAAAGATCTGCCCCCAGACTAAGTAGCCCATGGGTTTGCAGGGACGGAATGGTGCACACAGCAGCACCTCTCACACTTCACACTCTTGCACTGCCTCACAGCACCTCCCTTTACACCCTCACCCAAAACTCACCGTAGGTGTACTTCATCCCACAGAAGACCTTGGGATTCCCTAAAACTTGCTCTTTACATTCGCATTTACCTGGGGAAAAAGAAGGAAGCAAAAAGCTGTGGATTGTGCTTAAAAGATGGAAGCCTTCGCGTGCAGAGCCTGAGACCTGCCAGAGGTTTTCACATGGTCCACAAGCCCTATGCAAAAAAAAACCCCTATTTTCAGATCCAGGCTGAACAGACAATCTTAGTCCAAGGGCAATGATTCCTTGTTTACAATTTGAAGAGAAGGGAAACAAAGGCCTTATTATTTTGCCTCGGGATGCAAATAACACGCATGTCTTTCCCCACGGTATTTTCCACACCGTAATGTACCAGACAAAATTTTGAAAGGAAATGTTGCAGAGGTTAAGGCAGATTAATGACTTCCGTGATCTTAGAACAAAGAATAACATGATATACTTATTTACATTTAAAATGAAGTTGTCCAGACAAACGATAGAGCTTTCCCCTCAATTAACTCAATTATTGTATCTTTGAGATTTTATCATGCCGCTTGCTGAAAATGCAGGAAATGACGCTCGCCTGCCTGCATGCAGCCATTGCAAGGGAGGACGGCTTGATGCTGCACCGTGGGGACAAACTCATGCAGCAACCTCATGCAGCACCCTCCTCCTTCAGACTGTGGGGGGAAATAACTTTCCCAGCTGAAACCATAGCTGAAATGCCAGGCAATCTCGAATTGCATCATAAGCTGCAACTGAGGCCAAAATTGCTGTGGGTATCGGGGAAATAAATTTCTATTTGGAAATTTCCAATTCCCTGCCTGTGACGTGGCAAAAAACACCCTCTAAATATTGTTGCTTGTCCGACGTGTAGTAGTTCTGGTGAATACAAAAACACATTTAAAACATGGTGGACAAAATAAAGAGTGTTCAGCCTTGAAATTCAGAGCTGGGGCTGCAAATTCAGGCAGGCAACTCTTGCCTTACCGCCAGCTAAATGCTGGGTGCTGGTTTTCAGCATGGAGCATCTCCCTACAAAAGTTTGCACGTCCCCACATTGATGGGACGAGCTGTAAGGCTCCTCCGGCTCGTGGAGGGGAAGGAGGTGGTTGTACAGGACATTAACAGGACATCCATCCCCTCCTGCAACTCCCAAGGCACCAATTACAAGCCAGTGCAGAAGACTGTATCCACAGTGGCTGCTGGCAGGAGGGATGGGGCGGGCAAACGCGTGTGAAGCCGTCATCCTACCGGAGTGCCGGAGCGCCGAGAAGCCCTGCTCATCCTCCCAGCCCCAGGCAGGCTCGCTGTCGTTGAACACTGCCTGGAAAGGAGGTGCTTCATGGTGCCAGGTCACATCAGAGCTGTTGGGGGAAAAGGGAGATGGTTAGCCTTCCTCCGGGCGCTGGCAGAAAGCTGGGCCACCACCAACCTGTCCTCTGGGCGCAACGTGACGGCACATCTTGGTGGTGTTAAATGCAAGGGGCAGTTTTGGAAAGTGAACAGGCTGAGTGTTGTCAGAGTGGGTCATAAATCCATTTGGGGTTTAATATGCGTTATAAAGATTTATATGCTGTAAATATCCCCAGCGTGGTAAAAAAAAGCAACATATATGATCTGGAGAGTGGGGTATTATTAAAATGCGCAGTCTTCTAAAAGTCAGAGCCTGACTCTTAAGTCCAGTGCTGTCAATGCAAGTTGAATTGCAACAGCAACAATATTACCCCTGTGGTCTCTTCTCACTCAGATCTTCCCAAGGCTCACATTTTGCTCATGGAGATGAAGCAATGGTGAAGGTTATGGAAAGCCCACCATGAGTCAACACCTGCACCAAGATCCAACAATCTAACCTCGTCGGTGACCTGCCACCGTGTGCCAGGCACCCAGGTGAACTGCAGCCTCAGCTCCCACTCCATCTCCAATTCCTGACCATACCAAACCCCAAATAATTTTATATAATAGATATTCTTCAGGCTGCATGCCATGCATCAACTGGGGCGGAGCACTGCTTTCCCTGGGATGGAGATTGTCGGGGGATTGCTGAGGCTGAAGAGGGGGTGAGCAGGACCCTCCAGCTCACCTGCTGCTGCGGCAGTCACCGGTGCGGGGGTCACAGCTGCGGGCGCAGTCGCAGGGGCGGCAGCCGTAGGCACCGAATCCCCAGTAGCCGGGGAGGCAGTGGTCGCAGCGGGGCCCCGCCACGCCGGGCTTGCAGGGGCAGTCGCCGGTGCTGGGGTCGCAGAAGGTGCGGGGGCCCAAGGGTAGCATGGCTGATCCCAGGGGGTGGCAGGAGCAGGCTGCGGGAGACACCGTGGGGGAAGAGAGAGCATCTGTGAGTGCAAAAGCTCTACGGGATGAAGGCGCAGGAGATCCCTGCGAAACTGCCACTCTACCTAGGTGGACAATGATGTTTCTGGGCTTTTTTTTTTTCCTCTTGCCTATATAAATCTGTCCAGAATCCCCCTTTAGAAACCATATGGCTTTAACTTTTGTGATGTGTCTTAATTAGTCAAACTACCTTTGTTTTGCATTATGTTTTGCCAAACAGGCCTTTACTACTTTCCTTACAGCATCTGGACTCCAATCCAAAGTACCCAGGGATGTGCCTGGCTCTAAGGTAACTATTTAACCAGCTGTGGAATCAGGGTCAAGGTGCTTCATTCCAAAAAATGGACCAGCGCATAATTGCTTTCTAAACTAATTACAGCTGTCTTGCTGCCAGGAGGTTAAAAAAACGCACCTCAGAATGGTCATTTAATTAAAGTGGAGGCTGATCAAAAAGTACCCCTCTGTCTTTGTCTGATTTTCTTTTAAAGCCATCATTTCAAAACATTCAAAAAAGAGCGGGGCCACAGATGGCTCAGAGATGCAGAGATGTGTACTCCGGGACACGGGTTTGCAGACCTCATCTCAGAAACACCGGCTGCTGTTTTTTCCTCCTCCCATAGCCCCTTGCAGCAGAATGATGCACTGGAAGTGTACTGGGACAGTAGGATAAATGACCATTCTCACAAATCGGAAAGAATGCCCTAAAATAGGTGGTGTGAAGTTTTCCTTGCATACTTCTTAGGATATTTCTTTTGCATAATGTAATTTGTCTCTGTTGCAAGACTACAATCTTTTTTCTCCCAAAGATGTTAATCTTTTCAAAGGTCAGAAATACAGTGATCAAAAGTGTGAGCCAAACCTCTGCCCATTTGGCCTGGCCAGCCGGGAATGCAGTGCCCTGCAGGACCAGTAGCCAAATGACTCACGGTCTCCTTCCCTCAGGGTTTGGTTCTCTGACCAGGATGTGTTACGGTCAGACTTGAGCATTATGGTGAAAAAATCCCTGCTGATTGACTTTTGTCTAAAACTCCCTGTACATAAAAATTGGATTTCATGAGAAAATTTCATTTGGAGAGAAAATTTTCACCAAATTCTAATACAAATATTTCTATTTTGCAACTGTGAAGGCAATAAAGCAGAAAAGCTATTGCATGCAACACAACCTTTCTTTCTCTTAAAATACTTATTGCTGCACACATATTTAACTTTGCTTTGACAACATTTTTGTGGTTTCAGGGATTTGACATACCTGGAATGTAGTTTCAAAATATTAAAGGATAGATTAATGTCGGCAGTTAACTTAGAGGCGACTACAATTCCAAAATCTTTGCCAAAGTAATCCCCAAATTTTCCCCACCCTTTCGATTCCCAAACAAATATAATTATATAAAATTAAAAGATTAGAAAGCCTCTCCACAAACTGCATAATTAGCTGCAGGCAGTGAACTCCAGTACCTTTAATAGCATAGTTTTCAGCAGCGCTCACCGAGGCTCGCATACCTTTCTCCTGAAGTCTGTGAAGAGTTTTACACCTGACACATGTAGCCAAATGTTCTCTTTTCCTACTAGATGTGGTGGGTATTTCTGGCATTCCTCAGCCCCTTCAGGGGAAATATCAAGCACTTAAAGCTCTTCTATTCTGCTGCAGTCAGGGAGCTAAACCCACTGCTCAGAGAGAGATTTGGTCCTGTTTCGGTTAGGTTTCAGCTGAGTTTTACACCCAACCCTACTGGGGGTTGGAGTTTTTTATGTTTTTAGACAATGCTTTCACGCATTGTTTTTCCTAATGGCAAAATTTAATGGCAGTGGCATCACCATGGTGAGGCAAGAATACTAAATTTACAAAAGTTGTTATGAAAAATAGAGCAGCAAGCTCTTAGGCAATTAAAATGGCAACTAAAAATGAAAATGTAGTTGGCTGTAGTTTTTAATAAAGGCTACAAAGAGATGTGTTGTAAAGGTTGGTCATTTTTACAAGGGCTGCGCACCCACCTCCATGGCCCCCCTCCTTCCTGGCTGCTCCCTGACGAGCTACCAAAGCGTCAACTTGCTTTCCATCAGCGGCCAGTGAATTGAAGGTTTTCGGTCTTGCATCTTGGGTGGAGACCCAAGATGACACTAGGTGGCATTAATCTGGATCCTTTGGGTGGCAGATTTACACCACAGTAAAAGTTTGAGACGTGCTGCAGTGGGAATGTGCTGAGCAATGCAGAGTCATAAAGTGTGGCCCATCACTATGCACCGAGCACAGAAATGAGACTCTAGAGCTCAAATGTGAGCACGTTGTACCAACTTTGAAAGAAATGTATGAAAATAGGACCAAGTGCTTCCATAATATGGCAACGGCAGGAAGAAAAGGACTCCAAGACTGATTATACAATATTTTGGCAGCTGCAGCTCCAGCGCTGCGCTGAGTGTTGGTTTTAGACCCCGTTTTCCTCCTTCCACCCAATCTGCTCCTCACTGTAGGACAGGTAGTAGGAGAGCCACCTCCAGCAACGTGAGAGGAGCAGCCAAGCAGCAGATAAAGAAGCTACAGACAGTGCTGGATGGCACTTTGTGGTGGATACACAGGCGCAGAGCGCGAGACTTTCAGTGAGAGGCTTCGGAACAGTGCCTGTCTCGTGTGCCGTGGCCACCCCGCTGGGGAGGCTGGGGGTTGCCATGGCCAAGGGAGCTCCAGTGAGAGAAGGGCTGGCTGTGCACCGCGAGCCTGGGACTAAGATAAACCTTCCACAAGCTTGATCTTTTTGCTTTCTTTTGGATTGAGAGGCAGCATCGTTAAAATGCCAATTTACCACCCTGCACTACATAGCAATATTTTGCATGTGACTTCCACGTACATATGAATTAACAGCTGCCTGTCCCGGCATCGCATGTGCTGATTGGGATCGAAACCCAGTGAATGGGACTTCAGCGGGGCTGGATTTCCCCACCCTGGATCGATGATACTGCTGTGGTTTCTTCAGCTGCCAGCTAACCTTTGGAAATGACAAATATTTACCCTCAAAAATCTACAGTTGAAAACCAAAAATAAACTCAGCAATTATAAAACCTGATTTATTGTCTGCAATTATACTGTAGTTGAAGCTTAAAAATTCATGAGGGGTGTAAAGAAAAGATCCGATAGGTATGGCAGGGGGGAAGAGTCATCAGATTGCTGTTTTAAATGGCAGAACGTCTCATTTTATCGGGTACACACCTACTCCTGAGCAAATATTATATACACTCTGCCTACAAGAATCTTTAAAGTATCCTTAAAGATTATGGCTTAACAACTCTTTATTTACTTTGACCTTGGCATTTTTAAATTTTCAGCGTTACCCCGCGGTTGAGCAATAACGGTGCCTTGAGCCAGGAGCGAGCAGGCAACGCTGTGGTCTTCCCAGAAAAAATAGCCGGGCCGGGCACCACACACGTCCCTTGTTATTGCAGACCATGGCACGGCCCTTGGAAACGTGCCAGGCATAGACTGTAATCGGTCTTATATAATTTAATTTAACAGTTATTAGTCATTTGCTACTGCCCTGCAAACTGCCCGGCTCCCCCGTGAGATGCTGGGTCCACGGGTGCAGGGAGAGCCCTGGCAGCAGGAGACCAGAAGGAAAACGGTGTAGGGGTCTTAGGGAGGAGAGTGTTTGTGAGGGTTTGAAAAGCCCAGAGAGAAATAATCTGTGTGTTTGGAGCAATAAGGTCTCTGAAAGCAAAGTATTCAGACAACCCCTATATTTTTATGGAACCAGTTTATGCTGTGGAAAGTTGTCCCCCTGAGATGTTGAATACTTCATGCTCTGTAATTCATAAATACCAAAAAAAAACCGAAAAAGAGAGCAAACAGGATAGATGTACTTAATGCAGAAGGTAAATAAATGTAGACTTTTTCTCACTGTACTCCAGGCTATCTTACAGTTCTTGTCAAACATATATTACCTTTGGCCTTTAAATATCAGAATTCGTGAATACATAGTGGTCCATAAAGAGGCTGGATTGTTGCATTAAAGAGTAATGGAAACAAATTTATAGTCTTTATGTCAGGCACACTTTTGGGGGGGGGGCAAAATGTGGAAAGTGGAATGCCATGGGCCAGTGATTTAGAAATGAATGCAGAAATCTGAGAGGACCAAGCACATCAACAAAAATACCCGTTAATCATCTCATCTCCACAGCTTCCTCCTGCCCAGAAGGGCTGGGAGAAACTTTTTAATCGAGTCTCCTGGGAGTTGGCTAACGTGACGTGATGTTATGCTTGACTTCATTAGTGCTGGTCTAACTTGCACACAGGCACACGCACACTGTTGGCAGCCTTCCCTTCGAGCCGTGGCTGTTTTGCATCGATACGTCCCGAGACCTCTGTTTCCATCTGGTTTTGGAAGGAAGGAGGCTCCATGCTGGCCAGCCCAGGAGGTGCCATTTGACTTCCTCTCAGACCCTCCAAACAGCCACGGGATTTGGACTGGCCATTTTGGCACCAGGAAAACCCTACGATCGGTCCCTTGTGAAACTCCATCTCCTTGACGGGCTGCATGACACATCACAGGAGATGGCGGCCACTCTACCACCTCCAAGGTGAAGGCAGTTATTTTCAGCTGTTCAGAAGACCACACTCAAATCAGTGCCAAAGCTTGACTTGGCTTCAATGGCCTCAGAAAAGCGCATCCTCTTCTCTCATGGGAGTTGGCACATAAAGAGCATCAAGAATTGCAATCCTAGCGAAGGTAGCACAACCCCACTAAAAGCATGTTTTGGAGCTTGAGAATTTATTTCAGTATTTTGTCCTGTGTTATCTGCCAGGAGTCAACTAATCCTTTTTTTTTTTTTTTTTAATCAGCAAGGCTGAATCCACGGGTGTTAGGAAAAACCCCTCAAACCCCTGCTTTGAGTCTAAGTGCAAGATTTAAACCTGTTTTTTTACTAAGCAGACCCCAAAACAAAAGTTTGTTGCATAAATTCTGGCGATAATTATGGAGGGAAAGTGTCTGATGTTTCAGAGGAGACTTGGGACTTCAATGTACACAAGTAGGTAAAGGAACTTTAAAAAGTCATTAAATGAACTGTTTAAAAATCCAAATTTGTGTACATACTACAGCAGTGAAATAATTATTTACACAAGTAATGGAGAACTGTGGTCAATTCTGTTTTCATAAAGAGAATTAGGGTTGTAAAACAGGAGGTTCAGCTGTTGCTGGCATTTTTTTTGAAAGGTGGAGAGGAGGAGGACTTCTGCAACAGGCTGGCGGGGCCACTGGGAGTCTCACAAGGATGATGTACAGCAAGGGAGCGGGACAAAAGTGGTTGTTCCCCACTAGACCCTGCAGACAAAAGCGAAACCCTCCCAGCCCAGGTTGCAGCTCCCCAGCCCAGAAGGATTTCTCTTCCTTTAAACGCAGGTACTTCTCCTTTGGATGAGAGAGAGATGTGCTCAGTGTCCCCTCAAATCACACAAGCAGGGTGTCAGTCGGATTTTTTTCTGCCACCCATGACGGTCCTCCTCCAGATTTGGGTCAGTGAGGAGAAATCTGGCGGAGCTGGTGGGTGGCTGCAAGCTCAGAGCAGAGAGCATGCCTGCACCCTATATTTAGCTGACCAGTGTAATGTGCTCAGCCCGGTTTGTGGATCCGGAGTCCCCCACAGTGAGTCACCATTGCTCACAGTGGTCCCTGGGGAGCGCGGCTTTTGGATTGCTGCTTTTGCTTGGGAAATATTTGATTTCACATGTGGCCAAGTCATTGCCTTTGGCCCGGTCTCCTCGGTGTCATGCCTTCTGGAATATCACTTAACTCGTGTTCCCGTTTCTCCCTCCATACCCACCTGCTGCTGCTGTGAACACGCGCTGGTAGGCGATGCTATTTATCAGCTGCACCCATGTTGGCTGAGGCACCCTGCTTCTGAGATTGCGGTAATCACCAAACAAGGAGAACATGCAAACATGATGCAGCTTTTGCTCTCCAAAAATAGCAGGAGAAAGTCAGTGAATCATCTCTCTTCCCCTGTCCCTAAGCTACAGGGTACTTGGGATAGATTTGTCAACAGCATCTGCAGGTTTTTGCCCTGCAAACCACACAATTGCTTTTTGCAAACAGCATCAAAAAGGGAATTCAAAGAGCTCCCCGTCCTTCACTGAAGGAAGAAGGTTGCTCCAAGGAGAGGCAGGAAGATCTCCCCTTTTCTTTGACACTCTCCCATTTGAGAAGCATATTACTAAGTACAAGGTTGCTGACTTACGTTTGCAGGCGTCTGGGGCAGAGAAGGGCTTCCTGAGGTCCCGGTAGAAGCCCGGCTTGCAGCGCTGGCAGTGCTGCCCTTCCGTGTTATGCTGACAGTTATCACAGACACCGCCGCTGCGATTGCCCGATGCCAGCCACGCATCCATGTCAAAATGACAAGTGTCGGCATGCCCATTACACTTGCACGCTGAGACAAAGCCAAAGGGAACAGAAAGACTCATTAAGGCAGTGAAAGATGTTGATTTACAGAAAGGAGACACAAAAACCCAAACCATGTTTTGGAATGGGAGACCTGACCTATGAACCCATTATTCATTCAAATGCATGAAGTATCATCACATTTTCATCCACGCTTCCCAACCTCTAGAGGTGACATCCAAGACAAAATAATTTCTTGAACTCTTTTATTTCCAGTATGGGCTTCTTGGTACAAGGACAGCAACATGGTTAGGCCAGCCCAGGGAGACTTCCCACACTGACTGGTCCTGCTGGGGCAGGATCCTTCCCTCCCTGCTTTAGAAATCAGCAGTGCTCCGTACAGCATATACCACACGGGTGCTGTCAGGATGCTCCTTGCATCTGACAGAGGGAAAAGGCAGGTGGAGGGGGTGTGTGAAAGAGAGCGAGCATCCCCCTTTCCCTGTGCTGGCAGTGGAGGCAGTCTAGATGCCCACACGCCTGAAGTCAGGGGCCAAGTGAGATCTGTTCGAACCCCTGCTCATCAAATGCTGCTGGTGTAAACAGGGATTCACTGTCATTCCCTTGAGGAACATCCATACTGCAGTATGACTGCAGCCCACATAGGCAGGCTGATGGTAGCTTAAGTGTTGATAGCATCATAGCCATGGCAGTGGGATGGCACTCGGCATGTCTGCAAAACTTCCAGGGTGGCGTGGTTAATCTTCAGCACCCTTCTGGCTAGACTGCTGCTGTTACTGAAGCAGATTTCCCTGTGATCTCTGCGGTCCCCTGCAGCCTGCACTCACCCTGAGCATCCCTCCCTGGCACCACAGAAGTAATCCCCAAGCCTCCCCAGAGCTCAGGGGTCCTCCTGCTCCCAGTGCCCAGTGGGTAAGCAGAGCCCATGTCCAGCAGCAGAAGGCCATACCTTCTGCAAATGTGTTTGTCAGTGGTGCCCATGGAGGGGACAATGCTGGCCTCCCATCACCTCCAAGGCACCCTGGCGGGCTGCAGTCTGCCTGCAGCAGAAGACCGTATCTCAAGGAGATCCACTTGGGTCCCACAGAAAGGCTCAAGCAACAGACAACATGGTCTTGTGAGGATGTCCAAGCTAGGAGCTTTGTGAACAGGGCTGTTCCTGCCATACAAACATGCGGTGGGTGCTGGGCAGGAGTGTGGCATTGGGTCTCCACTCGCTGAGCTGCCTCACAAGCACCTGCCCACCACCCCAGTATCTGCTGCCTCTTGGAAACACAGGAGAAAGGCACACAAGGAGGAAGTGTTTCACTCCCACAGAGGCTCTGGAGATGCTGTTCCTGGCTGGCTACTTACACTGACACTCTCTGGGGGCTCCGGTTTTGCCGTCGGCAGCCTGCCAAGGTTGGTCATTGTAGAGCGGGGCACAGTGCTGGCAGTGGGACCCTGCTGTGTTGTGCTTGCACATGCACTTCCCATGGACCTAGCAGGGGAAAGAGAGCAAGGATCACCCACAGCAAAGCTCAAAGAGTCTCTGGGGCATGAGCAATGCCCACGTACAGGAGATACCACACCAGCTAGATGCTATTACATAGACAAAAAAGAGGGTTAGCATGATGTCCAGCTTGGTGTCTAATTCAGTCAAAGGCAAATATTCTGCAGTTACACTTTCAATTAGATTAGTATTTGTGGATCTGTATGTCATGGTATTGTATAATCACAGCAGGTTTTGGTTTTGGGGATCTAAAAGAATCTTTAGCAGAGAGATTCTAGCTGCAGCATGAATTTCCTGGAGACATTAAAAGAAGCCAAGATCCAAAGCATCCTTGGGAAACATCGTAAAATATTTCTCTTTTTCACCCTCCCAAACATCAATATACCTTTGAACACCTGCAGGAATAGCACACACAACCTCAGCACCCAGCTCTGTGTGCCCAGACATCACCAACAGAAATAAGTATGAGAAGAAAAGAAATTCAAAGCCCTGAAACATAGATATGTACTCATCCTAGGCACAGTTTCTGTGCCACAAAGGAAGAACCAGGGATAGCACAAAGACCATGAGTGACTATACTCAGATATGACAGATAGGTAATTTAACAGCTAGACAGCCTAGTGTAAGGGGGTAATTAGAGATGAAAAGCCAGCGTAGCACACTCGATGCCAGCTGCCCTGTCAGCCTCTGGCATTACTCACACTGTTGGCAAATCCAAAGAAAACAGGACGTATCCAGAGGGCAAGAGCAGCCAGGCAGCCCCGAGATGCAATGAAATCAAGCTCTGAAGCAGCATGGCTCTGCCTGCAAGGCTGAAGGCCTTGCCTATTTCTGTGGAGCGTGGTGGGCAGCTACCTCCCATAGCTATTTCCGTGGCTGCCTGTGCTTGCAGCTTTACTCTGCTCGACTTTTTGCTTTTAAATACAGTTTTCCTAAAAGCATTTCAGCTGCAAGTCCCTCCAGACATCTGATACATGGCCAGGCTCAAGACATGAACGCCATCCTGCGTTTGATGAAACACAAGCCAAGCGGTGCCTCACCACCCTGGTGCCCCTTCCTTCACCAGTCGCAGGGAAGTTGATAGAGAAAGGAAGGCAATAAACTGAGTGCAGTTCAGCTTCTCCCGCTGCTCTGTAAGAAGCTGGAGACCTCAGCCTGCCCTGCCAGTGTGGCCCCGCACTCATGCCACAGGTTGGCCATAAAACCAAAAACCAATGGAGCCGGGGAACTGCACGAGCTACTGGCTGCTTTCAGCATCGGGAGCGACACAGGGCGGTCGGGATAGCCGGTGGTCTAGCCCAGAACTGGGGCATGGCTTTAACTTCTACTGAAAAATGCTGCCTTTCACTCTGGTTAAGTTGTGGTTTTACAAGTGTGCTGTTCGTAACTGTATGACTTGCTGCCGAGACCTGACACGAAAAAGGCTCCTGAGAAAAACCCAACCAGTAAACAAAACAGAAGAGGACCTTGAGCACATTGCAAACATCTCCTGCTTGTTATGAGGGTGCACACCCCCTCCCCCCATCCCATCCCACCCCCCCTCCGGCTAACCATGACTTTCTGATTTCTTTTTTTTTTTTTTTAATGAATAGATTTTAGCTGATATTTCACAAGGGTCAGGTGTAACCAGTACAGATAAAACTCCAAAATTGACCTTGAAGGTCCTTAAAAGACTTTTTAGTGGTAATGCAAATTGCAAAATATTTTGAAAACTTTTCAAGCGATCCTTTCCTGCCTTATTAAAATGTCTGGATCATCAAAGCAGGAATAAGCAAAATACAGTAGAGCAACTGGACTGCGTAAGCAATGGACAGATACAGATGGAGTCAGACAGAACACTCAAGCATCTAAGCTAAAGCACAAATACTAAGATAACATTGCTTTCTGTGCTATTTTGGCCTCATCACATTGATCAGTTGGTCTCACCACAGATACTAGTTGGTCCGTTTGGCTTATTGTATTGATATGTGCTTAGAAGTGTGCTAATGTTTGAAAAGAATGAGAAGTAAATACAGAAAAGAAACAAAACAAATTTGCAGAGGGAATATTTAGTTCTCAAAGTGCGTCTCATTTTCATATTTTCATTTTTACTACCACCTACAAAGCATTCTTCTTCAAACTCTCAGATGTCTTGCTTTCCTAAATTATCACTCTTCAACAAAATTTCTCTCTCTCATGTATTTTTTAGGCAAAGCTCACACCTTTGCCAATGCTACGGAGCTACTTTACACATATTTAAAAGCATCCACCTGCATGGAAACAGAAATTGCTTAAACTTTTATTAGTCATGTGGTCATCTCCTGGTGGTTTTGATGGAGCCCTAACTCTTTGATGCTTTTTTTTTTGGTAGGGGTTTCTTGCAAGTCCTTTGGCCATTGAGTGGTTAGTGTTAAACAGGCTGTAGTAGCCTGAACCTCTGTGGCCAGAGAAATACTTCAGCTTGTTCCTCTTCAGACTGATCCAGGTCTGAGGGTAGAGGGATGAATCAGACCGGGGATGTGTGTGATTGGGATGGGAAGGCGACCTGAAGGAGCCAGAGGGTACCATGGTCAAAAACAAGTGGTCCTTTGGTGATTTGGCGATCATGATGCCAAAGTAAGAGAGATGTGGGAGAAGACTTGCAAACAGGGGCATGTCTCAGCCATGGTGGCTCTTGGGATTACTGTGGGAACTCATGCTCCCGCTGCCTGTGCCCACAGGATGCAGCCTTACCCCTCAAATTCAGCTCCCCCCTTGCCAAAGCTGCACAAAGAATCAGTGGGGACTTCGTCAATCAGCCAGCGGCTGCTCAGCATTAATAATATATGACTCCGAAACTCAGCAGCACCTAAGAATCCCTCAAAGGATTAAGCATCCCAAGACACCAGCACAGAGCTGGGCAAAACTCCCCGCTGAGGAGCATTCACAGTCCCAAGGCACAAGAGCCTCCATGTTCTGAAAGCCCAAGTACTGTATAATAGAGCATGCCGCGTTGCCAGAATAGGGGGAGGTGGAGGAAAATAAAACAGAAGAGGACGGGTATCCCAAGAACCTGATGTGCAGCCATTAATTTGGCATGCAGAGCTAATAAGTAAACCCCTGAATAGCTGTGCGCCAACTTCTTAATCTGTATGTGAATGCTAAAGAAAGAGGTTTTATAAACTTAAAAAACTGCTGCAGCAACAGCAGGCTTGTGGGCTCTCACATGCTGTGGCAAGGAGCACTGCAAAAGACCCAAATTTGGAGATAGTTCAAATCAAGCCAGCCAGTGTTTAGAGAGTCCCCAAGGCAGAGCAGGGCATAATGCTCCTGGTTTTGATTGCTTGTAAAGGTACGATGGACCTAGGGAGAAGGAAACGCACGGTCTGGCTGGAAAGCTTAAAAAATAACAGAATAGCACAATTCCGACTTCTGCGTAATGGCAAGTGCAGCACCAGCACAGAGGTCTGTAGGTGCAGGCTCCCCAGCCATCTCGGTGGGGCTGGAAACCTGCTCCCACGGCCAGTGCTGGGCGCCGGGCGAGGGCTGTCGCAGCCTGGGTCAGGAGGAACCACATGTTCCTCGTCCTTATCGTAAGGGAGCTGCTTTGGGGTCTCCTTTCCTCCAGGGTTTATCACAACCAGATGCTTCAGTATCTTCATCAGATGCTCCCTCCCAAGCCCAGATCCTGCAGTGGGTCCTGCATCCCCTCTGCAGGAGCTGCTCAGCCTGGTGTGGGCTGGGATGGCTGTTCAGTGGCCCAGCCTGACATGCACTTTTTGCAAACCAGCGTGCCCCTGCTTGCCACTGGGCAAGGGAATCACAATCTCAGCAGGACTCATGCCTGGGTGAGCATCCACATGGGGGCACAGGATGTGACAGCCCGGCTGGCCCTGCTTCTCCATCCGATGCTCAGGTTCTGGTCTTTGGGAGCAAGCTTTGGAAAAGGCAGCTGGGTTCCGAGTTCCCGGGGTGCTGAGTCTGTAAAGGTCACTCACGGTCTTAGTGCTATCCCTGATTCTTCCTTTGTGGGGCAAAAACTCTGCCTAGGATGAGTAGATATCTAGTGGCGCTACTCAAACAGGTCAGATCCTGAGAAAACTCTGCCTCTGCAAGGTCCTCCCGGGTCCCACGGTGGCCCTGACCCCTCTCAGCCAGGCAGAGCAGGGTGCAGACCTGCTGATGAATAAGCTGAACAGCTAAATGGCCCGCCTCAACTGAGCAGGGGGGGGAAACAGGCTCTTTAATAACTTGTTCCCCAGTGCAACTGCTTAGCTAATAGCTTTTTATTCCCTATTGCTTTTTTCCAGAAATTTAATGAAAGTCAGACCTAAGTGCTTCAAAAACCTTGCCTCAGGCTGATGTATTTCTTCTCTTTCAGTAGCATTATAACGATTACCCCCCAAAAGAGCTCTGCTTTAAACATCTCTCCATCCTAGCTTTATCTCATTGAAGAAAATCTCTTGTCTTCTACATAATTCCAGCATGACAGAAAAGATTTTTGTGCATCGCAAACAACAAAAGAAGGTGAATATTAGCAAGCCCTTTCTTGCAGCCCACAGGCAGACAGGTATTTTTCCCAGTTACAAAGAAATACTGTGACAGCTGAAAAAGAAAGGACAAGAAGAAGGGGTAATAGAAGGAAAACAGAAGCGGTGGCAGGCAAAATACAACCAATGGACTGTCTGCACTGGGTGAAACGAATGCCTGTAAGATCTGCAGGAGGGCCAGATGCAAGACTGTGATGCTCTGTAAATTCCCCATCGTGCCACGGATCGGCTGGGAGCCAGGGCTGAGACACCAGCCCGGTAGCTCTTCTGGCACCCAAGGTAGAGCAGGGAAATGATGTACTTGGCCTCGGAGATTTCTCCAGCATCTCAGCACCTTTCTGAAGGTAGAATGTGACCCCCACGCATCAACAAGGGAAAGAAGACATTTTTCCCTCCCTTTTCATTCACCTCGATTTACATTTAACTGTAAGGCGTACCCACTTGGGTCATTCTGGAGCATCGCTAAGTACACAAACACAATTCCAAGAACGTCTCACCCCTTTAAGCATTCACACGGCTCTTGACTCATTTAAGCGGCAAAGCCTTCTCATACCATTTTTCATTTTGTCATGGGTCTTTACATCCCAGTTCACTTTCACACTGTTTCCCTTCTTAGCTCGACAGCCCCGTCGCAACGTCAGTCATTAGAGGGCACAATGCAAACAGTGTTACAAAAGTTGACTTCTGTAAGATAAACGAGCGACTGATTTCTCTATACAAAGACAGTTGCTAGGGCATGCTTCCTTCCAGAGCCTTTTGTTGCTGAATTATAACCTTCCAGCGTTTCCTTTCAGGTTGCAAATACATGGGTTTTTTTTCTTTAGTTGAATCTTATAAAATACTTTCCTCCCCATTTATCATGTTCCAAAATGCTGGACAGTGAGAAAGAAACGCTACGTCGAGGGAAAAACGCTTTCAGTCACCTGTTATGAATTGATTTATATTACAAGAACTCACCCACTATAGAGTCAAACACAAACGCACACTAAACGAAGACCAATGTCCCAAAGACCTGATAGTCTAAATAGGCTAAATAGCTGGGAGGGGCAACTGCTTTTAATAGAGTTTCTTTCTTGGAACTGCTAAAATTGTATTTTCTCCATTTTTTTTTTTTTTTTACTTTCATGGAAAATGGGCATGATATCAGCCTAAGGAAAAATCACGGCATTCATGTCGACTCTGTAACGATAGCCTTTAAACTGAAGCCACTGTGCCAATTTTAGAACCGATGTCTACTGGCTGCTGTCAGCATGCGGGGAGGTATTCTTTCCCAAAGCACCAGACAACCAAATTTATGCATGAGAAAATTCTCATATCCTATCTTGTTCTTGTGAAAGAATACAAAGCTTGTTGTCCAGGGTGTGGGGGCTGTCTGGTGTGTTTTTTCTTTAATTCCTTGTACAATAGGCCTCTGTCACTGCTGCTGGAGAAGACCTTCAGTATCTTTTGATGTCAGTAGCGTGATAACAATTTATAACAGCCACTGGGTTAGCTATGTGGGAAGGGGGAGGAATATTCACCCAACCTGACTATACAGAAGTGCTTTAGCACGGTAGCTCAGTATACCCAGGATCCCAACCATACGGTATCCCCCCACACCCCTTCAGAACTATGGAATGAGCCTGGGGACACGAGATGGTTCCTGAGGACAAGAGGAAACAGCTTCAAGTTGTGCCAGGGGAGGTTTAGATTGGCTATCAGGAAAAATTTCTTCACCGAAAGGGTTGTCAAGCGTTGAAACAGCCTGCCCAGGGAAGTGGTTGAGTCACCATCCCTGGAGGTATTTAAAAGATGTGTAGATGTGGTGCTGAGGGACATGGTTTAGTGGTGGGCTTGGCAGTGCTGGGTTAACAGTTGGACTCGATGATCTTAAAGGTATTTTCCAAGCTCAACAATGCTGTGATTTCTACTCAGATTGCAGCCAGATTGCAGAGCAGGTCCGATTCTTGACACAGGCAAGAGTTTTGCAGCTGGCCAGAGGTGAGGGCACAGAAACAAACCTCTTCTCTTACCAGGTCTTGGCTATTGCTTTTTGCTGTCAGGGCTAATGCAAAACAATTTTTTCTCACAGCAAATGTTTGGATTCTGTAAAGTCCCCCTTTACTCTGACCCAACTCAGAGGGATCACAAAGGAGGTTATCCCACCCCAGTGAATGGAGCTAGAGCTGCTTCTGCTGGGGTGGAAGGAGCCCCCCATTGTCCACAAAGCCACCCTGTTCGCATCTTACTCCCATGCCCTAAATATGTCCTGGGTCAGTGTTATCTCATCGCCAAGCTGGACTTCCAGCCTCCCTTCAGCCACCTCCAGCTGTCACGAAAAAAAACATCCAATGGCAGAAATCCCATGGCAGCAAGCCCTGTCGATGTCCCAAGCTGAGTGGAGCATCCTGGTCCCCTGGGTCAGGCTCCTGCACCAAACCTGCCCAAGCAGCAGCTACCAGCATCCCTGCATCCCCACGTGGCTTTGTCATATCCTCTCTGGGTGAGATGGCTGAAATGCTTCTGTCACTCTGTGAGATCTTCCTGAGACCTGGCAGCTATGCCCAGAGCTGCCCGGACACCCCTTACTTACTGCCCAGAGCAGCACAAGATAAAAACAAATATATCACATCCCGTTCTTCCACTGGTCAAGCAGGGACTGAAACTAAACCTGAAGTTAGGATTTTGCCTGTGGGCTAAGACCAAGTAGAGGGTTAAGAAAACTTGTGTATACTTTTTATTTGGAAAAGTTTGGGTTTTTTTTTAAAGGATCTTAAACTTGCTTAAATTTTGATGTTAACTCTCTAACTTCGGGGATATTCTTCAGGAGTGCTCTGGTCAAAACAAGCATAAAAAAGGAGCTAAACTTTATAATTATATTGAGAAATGGTAATGTGTTTCCCACCTTTTGCTGTCCTTGGTTTTACAGCGAAGGTTCTGCTAAAACCCCATATCGATACAGCTACATAAAGAAAAGAAGACTTAAGTCCCCATCTTACACTTGAATGACTGACCATAATTCTTCAGAATTATCTTTTATGTAACTGACCTTTCCAGGTGAAATGTGCAAAAGGCCTCCCTCTCTGGAGTCCTACTCTCTTTTCAGAATTTTCCCTGACTTCTCCCAGCTAATCAGCTACAGACCCCACAATTTTTTGTACCCTTTTCTGTTCATTCACGCACACACGTCTTGCCATCATCATGGAAATAATCTTCTTCCCATCTTGAAGCAATGCAAACCTCTGGCAAACCCCAGCCCGGTATGCACAAGTGGGGTGCCACCACAGTCCCCAAATCACTGCAGCCTCGCACCAGACAGGAGCCTGGCACAGACGGGGCTCAGCCCCAGCTGCCCCAGTCCTGTGCTGGAAAAAGTGGTATTGGGAGAAGAATCATCTTACCACTCCTTGACCTGCCCTGCAAACCATGGGGCTACGTCACCCCTACACTGGCACATCCCTTATGGGACATGCGGAATAAGCTGTAAGGCACAGTAAAATGAGTCAGCCTCACTGCAGAAACGTCACCTTTGGGACTCCTGCCACGTACACATTTATAACCAGAGTTGAACTTCCAGTCCCCTCGGGGCTGGCGCAGGGGTTTGTTGCTATTTCTTGCTTTGGTTTTCGGTGCAGTTCTGGCACTAGATTCCTTCCCACAGCACCGCCTGTTACCTGTGCACAACGGTTTCCATAGGCTGTAGCCGTACTGGACGGGACGCGTATTTGGCTGCAGGCTCTGTTACAACTCTCAGCGGTGCTCCAGAGCACACTCCCGTGCAATTGCATCCCACTGAAATAATCCCGGGCTAACAGCCCCTTTCAAAGACTTTCGCTCAGGGAACATCTGTGGAAAGCAGAGCAGCACTACTTGAAACAGCCTTATCAATCATAGCGCTGCACACTTTCAAATTGCTATATTTTCAAGCTGTTGCAAGACTAGCTCTATTAGAAGGGAAACATGCTGTCTGCTTCA
This sequence comes from Charadrius vociferus, assembly GCF_000708025.1. Classification (NCBI taxonomy): domain Eukaryota; kingdom Metazoa; phylum Chordata; class Aves; order Charadriiformes; family Charadriidae; genus Charadrius; species Charadrius vociferus. The sequence continues at coordinate 2,008,687 of NW_009647830.1, read as the reverse complement.
TGTCTGAGACCATAATTTAAGTGAAATGAGAGTTCCCCGAAGAGCTGGACAGATGCCAGACCTCCTTACCTCGAGTAACTGCCTTATGGGTTTTTTTATGGTCTTTCCCTTTCTAATATTATTCAGCGCAATACGTTTGACTGCCCTGGCTTCCCCTACTGCGCCTCCGTCAGCAAAGCCAGGACTTTCAGAGACAGCAAAGACAGCCAGGAAGGACAAGATGTCTTGAGGGAAGCGAGACCAGGGTGTCCCCAGGCGGGCAGGGTGCAGGCACACTATGCCGCAGGTGTCCAACACGTCGGCCGCTGCTGTGCCCATCACCTCCCCAGCGGGTTAGTGGCTCCTGCTTCTCTGTGATGTGGGAGGACTGGGGTTTATGTCTTGGTCAGTCCCAAGGGATTTGAGCTCAGAGCTATTGTGATGGGAGTCCCCTCAAAACTGGAGCACAGGGATTTTATCCTGACAAAGGTATTGCAAAGTGCAATGGAAAGCCTGGGAGTGAGAAGCAAATCCCAGCTCTCCTCCCATTCAGTTCAGGAGCCAACCCAGTATTTGATGGTCCTTCAAAAGCAATGGCAATCACAAGATTCCTAGTACATTTGAGGAAGCTGTCTCTATCATCAAAATGAACTGCATTTATTATCTTTTAGATATTGTGTTATTGAGAGTCAGCATCTGGGGGAAGAAGGGAGTCACCAATTTTAATTTATTTTAAGGAAGCACCTGAAATAAATAAAATTAACTTACCATGGAGCACCCTTGAAGGACGAGAGTCCCGGTGGATCCTCCACCGAGGCACAAGGCAAGCCCAGCCCCTCAGCCTCAAACCACCTCCTTTGTAAAGACTGCTTTTGCTCACTCTGCTTGGAATCCAGGGCATCACATGTCAAATACCGTATACCTAGACCTATACCATACTCTATACCGTTCCCTACTGTTTTTAAAACTCTGCTCTCCTGTGGTGCAGACATTGTCGGGCACGTGTACATACCACGTGGAAAACGCCAGCTGCCTTCACGGGCTTGAATCCAGCAACAGGGACGCAGTGGTCAGCGTGGCCATTGCAGAAGCAGCTGCCCTTGACGATGAAGTCATAGACTGCGTAGTTCAGGGGTGGCGGGGGCTGCGGAGGCTGCGGGGCCGGGGTGGCCGGGAGGCAGGGGCAGCCCTGCCTCTCCAGCAGCCGCACCCGCAGGTTGGTGATCTTCAGCTGCGCTTGGGCTTCTGTGCTGTAGGGATTCTCCGCGGCGTAAGGCGGTGACAGGGCTCGGTATATCACCTGGGCAGAGAAACGCAGCAAGGGTATTAGAAAGGAAGACACCAGCCAGCCCTGTGGCAGGCTGCGGAGAGGGATGGCAGTGGGACCATCCCCCAGGAGCACACAGCAGGGTCTCATGATGCTCTTCCCCCTCCGCAAGCACTGGGAGCAACAAAGCCACCTCCACCACAGTGTGCATGAAGTGACCCGCTGTGCCCCTTTCCACACGATGTCCAGACCCTTCAGGTGTGAAGCGACATCTCACCATCAACTTAAAGCAGAGGTCGATGCTGCTGGTATGCAGCATGGCCCAGCGCAGGGACCGGCGGTCCTGCAGGTGATGCTGAGGTGAGGGACCCTTCATTAACCTCCCCTCCCCTCGAATGGGTGGGTTTTTCTAACAAATAAAGCTCAGTTTTCCAAATATTTGGCTCCTATCAGTCCCAGCCTGCTTCCTAGTGGAGAAGTGATTCGGCGTGGCAATTAGCGACAGCAAGCTGATAGCTGAGAAAACCGAGATAAGAAAGAAAGAAAAGCGGGGGGCTTCTGAAGTTTAAACAAATACTTATCAGTCAGTCTTTATTTTAACTTCAGCCTGATTGAATAGGTAAATATTGGCTCAAACTGAAAATTGGGAACACTCGATAAAAATAACCAATTTTCTTGAAGAGGTTTATTTTATATGTGTTGGTCTAGCTGCCTACAGTGTGACATCAGAAACAGCATATAATACATATAGCTATTATTCACATAAAATGACATGTTAACAACACATGTACCAGTTACTTGTACATTTCATCTACAGTGACACTTTCTAAACAGTTAAATAGCTCTTCACTGAGTAGCCACCAGAGGCTCAATGAACTACAATATTTGTAAGCAACATTCAATCAGTCACTTGACGAGTGTAACACAGCCTAATGGCTTGATGCGCTGCTCCCAGCAGCGGCTTAAAACCTCCTCAAACCACCCATGCCACCCAAAACAGCTCCTACGGACAGCAAGGAGGTGTGTGGCAGCAAAGGGCGACCATCATTTCGCACCAGGATGGTGCTGCGGGGTGCCCGGCAAAAGGCAGTGTGTGAGCCTTGGGGGATGACAGTCTTCTCTCCCTAAACCCACTCTTCCCGAAGGATGCAGCTGATACGCTTCAGCTGATGAAGGCTTCCCTTTTATTTCACCAGGATTCATGCATCCTGGCAATAATGACCCCAGTGCTGCCAGCTCGCCTGCCTGTGGGCTTTGCCTGCCAGCTGCCGCCTCTACCAGCCGCGCCGCTGCTGGCACCGCTTCTGGCTGGGACCTGGTTTTTCTCCAGAGCTGCCAGGATCCGGCCGAAGGAAGCTTTGTCCCAGCCTGGAAGGAGATTTAGAGCTCATTTTGGAGCTGAATGGCGGCAGTGTGCTTTTGCACGTCCCATCAGCCTGCCAAGCATGGTCCTTACCAGCACACCGGTGACAGCGGGACTTGGGTGTGCTGGTGCCGGGCACCGTGCACTGTGCAAGCACCTTGTGGCTGCAGCCTGGCACCACCATGCTGCAAATGCTCCTTCCTAAAGGTATTCCGACATCTTCTGCCAGAAAGACGTTAACAAGGGAGAAGGTTAACTGGTAGAGGTGGTCATAGGGCAAGGCTGGTGAGTGGTATGCCCCTTGTGCGGAAGTGTTGAGTCTGATGAGGGATATTAATAAATAGTAACACATTTCAAAAGGTTTTTTCGTTTTTCCTCTCTTTCAGGAACACACAGAGTTTTTTCTGCTTTCCTAAAATAAAAATATCAAGCAGATATGAACAGAAACCCAAGAGAACCCAACTATCAGGTCCTGTACCTCTCCCCAAGGCTTGTTATTTACCCAAATTCAAATCAATGCCATTCTGATCACATTTCTTTGTTATTGCCTTTGTGAACACAAGATGCTTTCAGATATGGAAAGAAAATTCCTAGGAAAACATCTAAACTGGAGACACTGATTTCCTTTTAGTGGAGATGATGGAAAATGCCATGCTGAGAATTTTCAGTAAAAACTAGCAGTTTGGGTTCTTTGCGATTACATAAATTGCATCTCAGAGAATTCTTTGTTCATCCTGATTCAGATGAGATCGTCAAAGGAAATGCATAAATGGGAACAGCTTATGCTAGATTTAACTACAGACTTTCTTCTCATAACTTTCAGTTTTTCTTGTTTATCTATCCCCGTTTAATGCACGTGACTGATGCTCGTAGCTCTAGTAAAGACAATGACAGCAAGGAAATCAATAACCCTGAGCGCCTTCGCGCCAAGAGAGTTAAATCTTGCCTGTGTGGAATTCAGGGGGAGTTATGCTGCTGCTTTCAATGGAGCCAGTATTCCCTCTCAGGCCCTAAAATGTTACAAACATTTCTTTTTATGGCTACTTGAAAACAGTGATGCTAAACATGAGCCCTATCTGTAAGTCCCAGGGGCTGCAGGCTCTCAGCCGCTGCCCCCGGCTGCCCCGTATCGCTCCTGCCGTGCCCAGCAGCCCCGGCCCCGGCTCCAGAGCCCCCCTACACCCTGCAGCAGGGCAGTGTAACAGGGTGAGCCTAGTCCCAGTGCTGCCAACACAGTAAACACCCTCGTCCCTCCGTCCCAGACGCTAGCGGCTCTGTTTTAGTAAAATACAAACCGGTCATTATAACATGTCGGATGCCATACAAACAGCAATTCTCTGCTCTGCCCTGGCCGACTGAGCTGGAGCTCCCAGAGGCTGCATAATAAGGTCAAGGATGTGTTTACCAGCAAGATTTTCCTGTTCAGTTGTTAACCTCGCTGATATATTCCAGCCCATCTCATAAGTCAGCTCATCTCTGGGGCCACCACACCCTCATTCAGCTGCTACGGGTCTGCACCCCTGTGCCCAGCACCCCAGCCCCACATATACATACATGTGGGTGCCAGCTTTCCTGCTTTTACCTCTTCTCGGGCTTTTCTGTGCAATTCTCCCACCGATAGGACCGGCCCAGGGCTGCAGCATCCTGTCTACAAACAACCCATGGTTTGCACAGCAAAACTGACTGGGTTTTCACTCCCACGGTTCTGCTGGCAGCCCCTGGCCACTGCAGTCAGAGGTGTCCTCAACCAAAAAATTTTTTAGTTTGCAGGTTTGCCCATGCAGGGGAAGCATGTAGGCAGGATTTGAGAAGAACGCATTGCTGTCACGCATGTGCACCTGATGATCGGGTTTTACAAGCTCATCATTTCCCCAAAGGCACTGGGTAGGACTTCAGTGCTTCTGCCCAGCCAGGGGCAGATGGCTCCTCTGGTCGACTCTGTTGAGCCAGCACTCCCAAGCCGCTCTGGGATGCTCATGGTGATGTGCTCAACCCACAGCCATCATTTCCTCTTTCTGACAGTTTCCCAAAGCTCTCTGGGTTTATCCTGCTAAAGCCACACAGAAAACATGCATGCCAGGCTCAACCCGCGGGGAGAGAAACTCTCCCCACTGGCTCTGCCACCACAGTCATGGTTCTGGCTGATGTGGGCACATGTCATGTCAGTTTTTTAGCTGTTGGGGCAGCCCCTCTGCCAGATGTGATGGGGGGATGGCAGTTCCCTCCCATCCCCCAGAGAAGTCGCTGCCTGCAGAGCCATCGAGCCCATTACTTTTCCTATGCCAAAAGCTCTGGAAGAAGCCGTGCCGGAGGGTCCTGCCAAAGAGCCATGTTGTGATTACACAAGGGAGATAAATAGCTCCAAGAGGTACAGGAGAACATCCTTTTTGATAGATGATGCTGTTCCTGCTTTCATAGAGTGAGGCCTCTGCCAGAAGAAAGTTCTGCCACACACAGAGGAACACACTCCCTTGGTGGTGGAGCAATGGCAGCAGAATGTGGCCATCTTGCACACAGCAAGCCTCACCAGAAAGCACCCCATGGTGACCAGACTTCTGGCTTTCCTACTCTAGTCTGTCTCTGTGTATGTGTCTTACCAACAATGTGTCAAACCTCAGCATTACAATGTCAGGTAGACGATGTGACTTCTAGCAGTAGCGTAGTCAGCACTATGAATGATAGCAAAGGGTGGGAGGCCTGGATCTTTACATCAGCAGCTCTTTAGTGCATGCAGTAATCCAAATTTTCTAGTTTGTAGAACAAGTAGGAAGTAATAAATTGAAAACCCACAGCACTTCTATGCTAGACATGCCATAATATATCCTATCAGAAAGATATTTTCAGTCCCAGTGCTGCTAGCTCACTATAAATCTTGTGATATTTGGGATTATTCTCAAACACAGTCCCAGGAACTGAACCTTTATCTCAGCTTCCATTTAAAACTAAATATCTAGCAATATCTCATATCTGAGCAGCAAATGTCACAAACTAGGAGGCAAATAGATAAAACACCTGTCTTTAAAACAAAATATCTAGCATTTGGGGTAATGTTCCTTCCATGTTGGATCCCATGTCCTATAAATGCAACATTTGCATGAAGCACCATCAACAGAGGAGGGATTTAAAAGTTGCATGGCGATATTTTTGGCGGGGTAGAAGTCTCTCTACACAGCCAAATAGAAACTGTAGACTGCAATCCCTGAGTGAGGAATGCCACTGATATGCCTCAAGAGGGACGGGTTCACCTGATCCCCCAGTGGGAAGCCCGGTGGTGGCAGGAGGGAGCCCACTCCGCTCCCAGGGAAGCAGGAGCGGACAAGCTGCCCCACAGCGCCTTGTGCATGCCATGGAGTAAAAATATTCTGCTCTTCAGCCAGACCGCTCCAGTTGTCTGCGGTTTGGGCACATCATTACATAGACACCCTCTCATAAATTTCCCCAGCGTTTCAATTTCCTTATGGGCTGTCATGAGCAACTCTTGCTCTGTTGATTGCTTCACTTTATTTTGTCTTAGTGGTGCAAGAAGCCTTAGCTACTTGCCATTCCACAGATGCAATAATGTAGCCCTGTATATAAATAAAACAGCAGCCATGAACATGGTGCACTCAAGTAACCGCTTGCACCACAATGACCTTGATTTATAAATACATAAAAGTCCCTTTGCAAGAAGTAGCCTAGTATGTTTACACTCGAGAGGCAATGAAAGGACATCTTTATATATATCCACAGTGGGAAGGAAAATGGTAATGAGTGATGCTGAGAGCAACAAAATAGGCTCTGAAGTCAAAGTTGCCTCAGGAAGTCAACAAATCCAATGAAAGATTTGCCATCAGCAAAGCCTTCTCGATGAGTCATGGGAGCATCTCAGACCACTGGAACCTCCACCCACCACAGCTACAGGGGCCCAGATCTTTGTCAAGATAGAAGTAGCCACCTTTGTGTTGCAAATGCCCATGACACATGATCCAGAAGCAGCTTCTTCCTCACAGAGTTTCAGAAATAGGCACAGCCACAGAGGCTGTGGACAGGGACCTGAAGCCCCCCCCCACCCCACCCCGGGCCCCTTCCCTGGATCTTGGCACCTGGCTAGAGGTGCTATGCTCCAACCTCCATCCAGGAGCCCGGTCTTGGACAGAGTTTCTCCCCTCTAAGCGTGGAAGGCGTTGGGAGATGGTTCACAAAATGATAACACCACCAAATTACAGAGGGAGGGAACAAATGGATGGGAGGCTCAAGAAGCATATCGCCTCACATCTGGTGGTGACCACAGGCCCTGGCTGTTGCTCACAGCCGCATACAACCGCAACTCAAGCTGAGATGCTCCATGCTGTGCCTGCTGCCTGGTACACCCCTGCCACCCCCTGCTGCTGTGTGCCGGCACCCATGCCACATCCCCCCACGCCTTCCTCCACAGCCAGCACAGCCCATCAAACAGCCCAGGCACTCGCCCACAGGGACTACTCAAAAGTGGCAACTGCTTTCAGCCTTGGCTGGTCTTGTTCGGAGAAACTCAGCTGGGAAATTTTATTGAGCCAATTAAGCTTTCCTTCTCAACAGCTGTAAAAGTTAAAAGACATAATTTCTCTTGGTAAGTGTTACAAAAAGCTCACAGGGGGCAATAAGGCTGATTTGTAGAAATTGATAATTTAAAGAATAGTAATAATGATGCAACACGTGTGTGTCCACTGGGGCTTTCTATAACATCAACCTGCCACAGTGTCTGATTTCAGCTTCCACCCGAGAAACTGCACCATCACCACAAAAGCCTGATTAACCTTTTCTTTTTTTCACTTGCAGAGGCAATCGGATATAAATTTAGCTATGGAAATCCAGTGCCTGCCAGGTGGTCCTGCTCCAGAAAGGGTGTCCCCACCCCTCCTTCACTCACCCCTGCTTGGTCACCTTCTTGTGGTGCAGAGGAGCCTTGGGGCTGAGACTGCTCCATGCTCATCCCCCTGCACCTTCCCAGAAAAGAGTAATTAAGCCTAATTAAGCCTAACACCCAACAACACATGTAAGAAAGACTGAGAGGTGAGACTGTCTTACTGTATATGTGAGGATGGCTTGACTTTCGAGGCTTGCTGTGCAAAGTGGTGAGACTCACTCTGCAATTAGGCTTTTCTTGTCTCCCAGTTTCAGTATTGAGGGCTGAACCCCATCAGAGCATTTTCTGCATCACTGTGGTCACCTTCTGCCAGGCTGTCTCCTTGGCTCTTCCTGGAGGGAGAGCTGTGCCTGCAGAGGAGTATTTCACCTGCGAAGCCTTCCCGTATATTTTAGGTTAGTTCCCTACTGAAACAGCCCATGTGTAACTAAGCACCTGTGCATTATTCCACCCTAAAAACTTTTGAAACTGCTGGCTAACTTCAACCACATTTGGGAAATACATCTTAAAGGTGTTAAGCTCTTAAAATTTTTATGAAAACAGTCTCGTTCCTTCACAAAGTCAAGCCTCATGGACTCCTCCTCCTGTGAAGAAGGCTGCTAGAGCCACAACGCTGGTACGCCCTATTGATGAAACAGACTTATTTGTCGTATTACCACACCAAGCAAAAGAGCTTTTAAGAGAGAAATCCATGTGCATCTCTGTGCTATGTTCATTGCAATGGCACTAGGCTAAAAAAGATTTTTTTGGAAGACACTGTAAATAATTCACATGGTGTGGGAAGTTCATCAGCCTAAGCTGGGCAGGTATCACCCACCAGCTCCTCTAATATACATTGGTCTTCTGCCTGTCAGACCAAGGGGACTGCAGGGAAGAAGAGCCTCTCTTTTTCTCACAGAGAGGTCTGACCATCCCCTGCACACGCACATCCATGGTGCAACCTTCAGCATCACCCTGGGCGAGATGAAACAGCAAGAGAAATTGGGAAACCTGCCTTGCCACTGCAGAGAGGTGACCACCAGAGACACTAAGATCACAGTGAGCAGTGGAGCCTGTCTTTTGGGCCACAGCGTGAAGCACTCCGTCCACATGCCCAAGCAATGGTGACAAAAACACTGTGAACCACCAGCAGCAGCCCCTGAGCTTCTCGAGATGCTGGAGAAATGGCACTCCTGCAGCTGTTACAGCTGCTTTATATATTTTGACAAAGGACAGCATTTGGCCAATGCCTACAGCCCTTCTGCAATCTTTTACAGCACATAAAACAAGGCAAATAATTCCTTGTCTCGCCATCCAAAAGTTAGGCAATTTTACACAGACTTCAGGAGGAAAATGCAACTATTTCAAATAACCAGCCCTTGTGGGGGCCTTGGCAAGTTAATTGATACTAAGGCAACTTTTATCTTTTGGGAAACTCAAGGCATTCTTATACCACTCTCAAAAGCAAGAAGCTGTACAGGATGAGCTCCTACTCATGCACAGCAGCCAGCTGGAGCGGGGCTGGAAAAGGCACAAGGAGAGCGAGGCAACTGCCTCAGGATTTCTCCAGGACCCTTGACATCTCTGACAATAATCAATCAGATAAGAGCCATCTTCTTCACTTCCCTTCAACATCCCACCACACAATTTCCTTAGATGAAAATGAAACACGGCTAGGTCATGCATGTCTTCATGCAGACAATGATCATAGAAGTAATATTGTTACCAGAAAAATCTCTCTCCAGCTCAAAACAGCTCAAAACATTTGGATTTCTTCACCTCCAGTCAACAGTGCTTCTCCAAGGATTGATAGTTCATTCCGCAACGGTTTTATTTTGCCTAATCACTACTTTCACTCATAAAAAAGATAGAAACACTCAGTTTCCTCGCTCACAAAACCCTCCAGATGCATGATATCATTGGCTATGCACTATCAAGGAAAATAATTATTGCTTTTTTTTTCTTTTTCATCTTCAGAATTACCATTTTCAAGGCTGCACTGTCCCGCATAGGAAAATGAACCAGCACATTTCAGCTGATGACACGAAGAAGTCCTTTGACTGCTCAGCAAGAAAGACGGTATTTAAACACTCTTCCCTCCAGCAATTCCCCTCCTTTCCCTATCCCCACAAAGATTTATGTTCTCAGCCTTGGCCTGCCGGCCGTACCTGTTGTGCATGTGGAAGACCAAGAAAACCTGGAGCTAACTCCAAAGAGCCAGACAGAGAACTGGACTTGCTTGTTTGTAGGCAGGGCTGGAAGAAAAGCTGGCTCACTCCCCAGAGCTGCAAAATAACCCCTTTAACAGCTTCCGAGCATGATGCGGCACCGCAAAAGCCTGCAAGGCAGCAGGTTAGTGTTTCGGCAAGAATGCCTGCGACAGTACTAGGGATCAAGGGGATTTCTTTCAGCCTAAGAGTAACCCGATTTCATGAATATTTTTCAATTGCTCTTGTCTCTAATGAAAAGGCTTTGTGTCTGTAGAGCTGGCTGCTTAAACCATCCAGTTACCATGAGCTACATTTAATTTTGAGAAAAAGAGCACCTGTCTGAATTATATGTAAATACGCATAGTCAAAAAGGCCATGAGAAACAGCATTGCCATTTCAACTCATGGCTACAGGTTTTCACCACAGCAATGAGTGGCACTGCGCAGACTGGTGATAGAGTCATGGCATATATGTCTAGTGAGTTTGGTTTTGGACATTAACTTCTTTTCTTTCTGGAAATGTTGCCCAGGGTGAATTTGAGGACCTCACCATTTGTGTAGGATTTTGAACATTGGTAGACTGGGTATCTCATGCCGACACCCATTGTGCATGGCGATTAATCTCAGATTAAGTCTCCATGAGCTTTTGATCCAAAACTTTTGAGATGTGTCAATTCACTGCTTTAGGTTACACACTTCCCCTGTAACCGGTTGTATCCGGGAATCCCAAAGAGAAACATGGCAGCCCTACTTTCCAGCCAGTGAACTGCGAGCTGAATAAGTAAGCCAGCTATCCCTTCATGCCAAAAATGAACTGTGAAATGAAGCAGTGGGGTGCAGCGCCTGAAGAGAGTCTCTGGCTGCACCACTAAAATCCCGCGGCACTTTTCTCAAGGGAAGCAATAGTCCTGCTAACAAGGCCAGGTGCCAATTTAGAGAATTAAATTCTGCCTACCCAAATTCCTCTTGTTTCATGTGGGTACAGTGCTCTTCACTTCCTACATAAGAAGTTTGGAAAGGGTCTCCTGGAGCCCTGCGACTCATTCCCTCCTGCTGTTGGCAGCCTACAATATGCCCCCTTTCACAGACTGGTCAAGCTCGCTCTGAGGAATAATTTGTTTTAGCCATAATTGGAGGCCGATCCAGAAGCTCTGATCCACAGTTGTTAGAAACTTGCTGTTCTAAACGGAGGACCGCCGATATGCACTGTTAAACACTGGCTATGCTCCATCCCAGGGGCGGCTGCATTTCAAGAGCTGGCCAAGCGGAGGACCAACCTCCAAGTGTCAAAAGCACTGGGAAATCCAGGCAGAAAAGGAGACGATGAGACCTTCCTGTGGACTAGCTACAATGGGGTGGAATCATACAGAGGAACACCAGGCAGGCTGAAGAATCGTCTTGCCCCTCGCGTGTCCTGGTCCTTCAGAGACGCTGAGCGCCTGGGAGGCCCAGTAAAGGGATGTGTCACTGCTCTGGGACTGCCTGCGGCAGAGAGGGAGGTTTTTGACACAACCTGGCCCAGAGACCTGGCATTATCACCCCCGGTACTCCACATATGGAAAGCTTAAAAAGCAGGTGCCTGGAAAACAGCAGTTGTGTTGCTCAGCCCTGATGGTGCCAAACCTCTAGAGGGAAAAAACCTTTCATGGTAAAATTCCCTGGAGACTGAAGGTTTGTCTCCACATGTGCCCAGAACCTCCCTCATCTCCTGTCCTCTCAGGCACAGATTAAAAACTAAGATCAGGTTTCCCCCTTTTCCCTGAATCCCCCTTTTTTCTGCCCTGTTATTTAAAAGGAGAAGCTTTCCTCTACCTCACTGTGTTAAAACCAGTGGAAACCCTGCACAGGGCTTGGGAAGATGGGCTTCCCTGCCAGGAGGAAAAGCTCAGGGGCCAAGCCAAGAGATGCACCTCCCCACAGCGATCAGCAAGGTGGCCGGTGGAGGGAAGGCATCCTGCTGGTGTGCTGCTGGTGCCAGTGCTGGTGCTCACAGCGAACCCAGTGCTGTGCTGGCCAGCAGGGAGGCATCCCTGCTTGTCTCCCACCAACCCTGCCCATCCACCCCGCGCTGAATGGCCGGCTGCCATAGCCTGGGATTTCGAGGTTCCTACATCATTTCCTTGACTCTGGCCTGACATCGTTTACTTCGTCTTGTTAACTTTTTCCCTAGAAATCATGCTTATGAAATAATGGCCCCCATGTTTTGCTACATTCACAGATATAATGCAAAGAGTTGGGCTTGGTCTGGCTATCACCCCCATCACCCCTGGCCCCCAGCTGAACAGACTCTCTTTTGCATGTGGCATTTCTGTACAGAGCCCGACAATTTGTATATTTCCAAAGACAGAGTGATCAGGAAGATGCTGTTAAAGAGTTGTTTGTTTGTTTGTTTGTTTTTTCTACAAAATGCACTTCTACAATGTGTAGAGATAGGACTTGAAATCACATTTCCCTGGCCACATCCTCACGTGTCCTGAGCACCACTGAACACCAGCCAGGATCCCACTTTCCTTCTGGTCAGTTTGGGTGTTTGTGTTCTCTCTGTGCAGACACCAGTGGGACAGGACAATCAAAAAAGCTGTTTGCAGCCCTCTAACGAGCTGATGTCCTGACCTGTTTTGAAGTTATTCTTGCATATTTGCCCAGGTTCTTTGTGGAGTCCCAAGTCCTGCAAGTGACTGAACCCAAATCTCCTGTGACCCACAAGATCCTTGGAGGATCTCAGAGCAATGGAGATGTAGCTTCAGTTAAGGACAGCAATGACAAGGTTATTCAGGCCTAAAAGGCAACCAAAAAATGGGCAAAAGCTTCTAGGCTGCAACAGAATGTTTCTACAACCCAAAGTTAGGGCTCCAAAATAAAAATCGCTGAGCATCTTTAACTCCTGCTTGTGTCAGCAAGTGTTACAATTTCTCACTGTCTATTAGGGCCAAACTTGTGAGTAGCACGACACAATTTAATTCTCCTCTACACAGTTAATTTCAGGTAGAACCAGTAGGACTGGTGTCCAAATCCTTAAGGAACAGAGGCAGGCTGCATACAGTAACAGTGCAAGTCAAAACATTTGAAGGGTTTTCTGCTATAGAGGCACACGAGATCAATAAAACGCTCAGTAAGACACACACCCTGCAGTAAAACAGCAGTATGTGATGTTTCAAAAGTTAAAAGCACGTTAGAATTTGTTGCTGGAATATAGTCAAGCTGTAAATACGCCTCTCCTATTTATAGCAAACAGCAACAATAGCTGAGGTCTCAAAGTGATTTATTAGCAGTATTCTGAAAAGATGAACACTCAAATAAGTTACTAATTTACTAAAATCTTGTCAAGGAGACTCTGCTTCAGTAAGTCCTTTTATCCTGGAGCTTGTCTAAATGGGGACACTCAGGCGAGCTAATCTGAATTGACCACAGATGGGAATGTAAAGTGAATGAGATAATTGCATTGCAGAGTGGACAGTCACTCTCGCTCACAGTTAAAGAATTAACATCTGCTAAGGGCCCCTCGTCGATGAGCCCTTAACAGTGATCAGATTAGGCTGTAAAGGAAGAAATATTAACATGATCTGAACTATGGGAGGGAAGATACCCTTTTATGCATACTAATAAAATCGGCGTTCCTGTCTGAGCATGATGCTGAAAGAGTTTATTTCTGCATCTTGTTTACTTAGATCAGATTATGTTTGGCTGGTGAATCCAGTTCTGATTTCCCCTGCAATAACGTGGTTGAAGGGTTACACCCTGGAAAAGAGTGGAAATACTCTGGATTTGTAGCACATTTCTATGATCCAGGCTAAAACTTGGCTTTAGCCTTTCTTTTAAAACACTGATGATAGAAGGCCAGCATTTAGAGGTTTCTGCCTATGCTAAACTAACTGCTGCTGTGAAACAATTAATTCACTAAATTAAGGATCGAGGAAGACTTTAGTGACCCCTCTGTGTGCAGCTGATCAATGATGCAAATTGGAACCCTCAAACTGGCAGATGCTTGAAGCTTGCTGTAAACCCGGGTTAGTTGTACCGAGGTTTCTTTCTCGCTTCTCCTTCACCCATACTGGACGGGCCCCACGACAGGGGACAGGCTGGCTCTGGGTGTTGAATGGTGAGAATTCCCGAAAGCAGTGCCAGCCTGTGGGTGGGTTTCTGAACAGGACACACTGAGTGCTGGGGGATGCCAGGGCAGGAGGTAGGCACCCACCATCTGCCTCTTTTCCTCTGTTGCCTACGGAGGAGGGGCTCAGACGTTTTGTTTGGCTCCTGGATCCTTGCAGAGAAGTCATTGCTTTCCTGGCTGCTGAAAGGGTTGTTCTTCTTCACATGAAGCCGGACTACAGCCAGGCTGCCCCAGCATGGGGCTCGGTTCCACAAAGTCTCTGAGCACATGCTGACCTGTGAACTCACACTTAATTCCACCGATAAGGCCTTTTAAGACCAAACCCAGGGCATCAGTGCAGTGCTCCTGACATCACCACTGTGCCATGCAGCCTTCAACCTCTTTCCTCTACAGTTCTGTCCAGATCTGCCCTTTCCTTCCCAATCCCACCATTGGGCTGTTGATCCTCCAGCTCATGACTGCTTCAGGGCAGAGGACTCAGATCCATACTAAGCGGAGGACAACCATGCCTGGTGGTTTTGCAGCATCAGGGACAGGTAGAAAAGAAGAGCAGAGACCTGTCAAGTCCCTGCTGATGTAACTCTACCCATCAGTAGACCTGCTAAGTGCCATACATGGTGTGTGACATCATTACCTCTTCCACTGCTGTGGTGGAGCCCAGCTTGGGTGACCGCAGCACAGTGCCACCCTCTGAGTGCAGACCACTCTCCCAGCGCCCTTCACCACCCCAGCCCCACCACTGCAAAGGGAAGCCCAAAGCCACTCTACTACAGAAGAAAGATGAAAGGCATCTCCCAGAGCCAATTCAGCATCTCTCATCTCTCCGCAAGCTCTGAGCTCTGGGTCTTTGAAATGAACCCAGGGGCTTGGCAGTTTGCTTTCTGTGGTAACATAAATCTCCTCAAAATCAACATCATGGCAAAGTTGTGATGAGGGAGGATTTTTGTCATAAGACTTGAACGAGGCATCTAAGGAATGACTCATGATGATGAGGGCAGAAGAAATGCAAAAAGCCCAGTTTTTCTTTCCAATAAAAACTGAAGCAGATACACGCTTGTTCCGAATTAGCACATGTGATTTATTAAAAAGAGGCTGTACGCCCCTGAGTACTATGAGCTTCTGCATGCTGCTGCCTTGAAACAGGACTCGCAGTCACCGCAATGCTCAGCAGAAATGCAGGTTGATCAGCTCCAGTGCCATTTGGGGTAAGCCACCGTCTCCTGAGGCCTCCCCTGAGCATTGCAAATTGCTCATCCAGGGGGACAGGCGGCGGTGACCGAGCTGCCAGCAGCATGTAGAGACCCCACCGTCCTGCAAAACCCCGCAAGCCCTGACTCTGTGCCTGGAAATGCACATGTGGCCTTGAAATGTTTGAAGTGGGAGAAAGTGCTGTATAGATGGTGGGATACACAGTTTGGATCACGAGTTACAGTTGTTACATCGCAATTCAAAACAACTTAAAAAAGTTAACAAAGAAATCCAGTAGCACTCACAGAATTTATGCTTGAGCTTTAAAGAAAACTGCGACAACTGAGGTGCAATTAAATAATGCCCTTCAGACTTGGACATTTCAGATGACTGCATATTTGAAACCACTGTTTCAAGTGAAATTACTGTTTCCATATGTCTGAAATTAGGTGCTACCAGAAGTGGGAGTAAAACACAACATAACTCCAAACAGAACACAAAACTCTGATGTTTCTTTAGGTGAGATACATGTTGCTATTGGCAGTTAGAAGTAATTGCTGGAATGTAGCACGCTGTAATAAATTAAATGTGATATTTGCTAAGCATGCAGGCTTGCCATCTGGTCACCAGAAAGCCGCTGTTATTACTTTGCAGGTAAAAAGTGGTGTTTAAGTGCAGGGAATTGAAGTGTGCCTTACAAATAACATCTTATAAGCTCCAGCCCCTTGGACTCAACGTTTGTTTAAAACCTGGAATAATTAAATGACCTTGACTTTTATAGCTTCTTTGCAATAACACGAACTAAAGTGATGCCAAAAGAAGAGATCCCACAGGAGCAAGCTTGGTAAATAGCCTGTTTTTTGCAGGATGCTACCACAGATGCATCAAACACCACCAAATTCCTTTCCTTCTTGAGACAGGTATAGGTTTCTACACACAAGACCTCTATCCTACTGTCCTCACGCATTGCAACAACCTCTAGAGGAGCCGGCTCAAGGTTGGGATTTGCACAGGTTCTTACCAGGCACAGCCCCCATCCTGGTTTGTAGGTACATCAATGGGGTGACCACAGTGAAAACCACACTGGGGTGCTAACTACATAGGACCCCGCACAAACGAGGCAAATACTGCCCCAAATGATACCCTGGGTTTCTCACCCCTGAGAACAACCCCTGGGAAAGCTGAAAAAGGAGCGTGCAAGTCAGAGAACCACAGGCATGTCCTGCTGGCTGGCCCAAGAGCTATAGATTTCAGCCCCTGCCCTGTATCACAGGCTGGCATAGCCTTATGATTCAGGTGGTAGGACACAGAGGCTGGCAGAAGTGTTGAGGACCTGGAGAATTCCCAGCAGGTTACATCCATCATTTCTTTTGTAGGTCGCACTTTGTAGTTAGCCCTGATTCAGACCCACAGGGTATTTTGGGTTGGAAGGGCCCTTTAAAGATCATCTAATCCAACTCCCCTGCCACGGGCAGGGACATCTTCCACTAGATCAGGTTGCTCAAAGCCCTGTGCAACCTGACCTTGAACACTTCCACGGACAGGACATCCATAGGTTCTCTGGGCAACCTGTTCCAGTGTCTCACCACCCACATTGTAAAAAATGTCTTCCTTACGCCCAGTCTAAATCAACTTCAGTTTAAAACCATTGCCCCTTGTCCTGTCAGAACAGGCCCTGGTGAAAAGTCTTTCTCCATCTTTCTTATAATCCCCTTTATATATTTCACTGTGAAAGGAAGTTCGGGAAGCTTTTTGGGGCCATGAGCAAAGGGAGGCAGGAGAACAGAGGAAAACAGCAGTTTTTCTTGCCAGCTATCATCCTGGGTCAGTCTGGCAAGTCTAGAGATCCTTGTTTCTGAGCTGACAAGAGCACAGAACAGCTTCTCCTACAGCAGGACATCAGCTGCCTCCCGAGATGCAGCTAAAAGATGCACTTCAGTGAACAAACAGCTCCCAGTATTTCTGCAGAGAGTGGGTTCCTAGCCAGAGCATGGCTAGAGGTGACCCCGAATGATTGCAAAGGGGTCTGAAAAGGTTGTTTTTCTCAGACATGAATGCTGGTCTCCAAGAATCAGGCTTTCACCTCAAAACAAGCTATCAGCAGAATCTAAAATGATATAATCTGATTCACTACTCAAATTTGCTCCTTTCTCTGTGTTAGGTCAGAAGGCAATTTTAAGTTTGATTAAACTTTCAGACAAGCTCATTAAATGAGGCCACTAGAGGGAGCAGCCTTTAAAGTCCAGAGCTGGTCACTGGGGATGCGTCCCCACGAGTGGGGACCCTGGAGGGCAGCCCTATGGCTGTGGCTCCCAGGGGATGCTCTCCCTCACCACGGGACAGGCTTAGGCACTAAAGGGAAGAGTATTATTGGTAGCACCCCGAAATGCACGATTTATTATCTGCTGTTTCTGTTCTGATTTTTTCACGTGTATTTTTCCTCTTAGCAAATGTGACATTTGTCTTCATTTTTTCAAACCTCTTTTCACATGAGAATAAGTGTGCACAGGAAAACAAAAAAAAAGATGAGGTATAAGTTTCTTAATTACCTGGCTAATGTGGTTTATGGGAACCACACTTCAGTATGGTCAGTAGCTATTTTGACTGGTTACATGCTTACCTCTCAGTGAAGGTGGTCACTATTAAAAGTGAATCCGGTGATCATTAATTTTAGCGTAATTGCCCTTTCATAGAATCATAGAATGGTTTGGGTTGGAAGGGACCTTGAAGATCATCTAGTTCCAACCCCCCTGCCATGGGCAGGGACACCTCCCACTAGACCAGGTTGCTCAACGTCCCATCCAGCCTGGCCTTAAGCACCCCCAGGGATGGGGCATCCACAGCTTCCCTGAGGAATTTGTTCCAGTGCCTCACCACCCTCACAGTAAAAAATTTCTTCCTCCTATCTATTCTAAATCTCCCCTCTTTCAGTTTGAAGCCATTACCCCTCGTCCTATCACTACATGCCCTTGTAAAAAGCTGGACTGATTTGCATCACCCCAAAACCACATGACTGCAAGATCCAGAGAAGACCATCAACAGCGACATTCCCCTCGGCTTTCCTGAGGAATTGCCAGCATCCACCTCATTTGCAGTTGTGGTGAGCAGTTTCACTGTGTGAGGGGAGGGGTTTTTAGGAAAAAGAGGGGGATTACAAGCTCCTCAGCAAAGCAAGGGGCAGGGCAGTGCCTACATCACCTCCAAATGAATTATGTTAATTCACTTTGTGAAATAAATTCAATGACAAGGGATGGTAGTGCAGTAAAGAAGCATAAACACCAGAGCAGGGATTGCAGAGCGAAAGGCAGCAGCTGGAGTGAGGGCTTTCTCTTCCAGACCCCGGCGGACCTACCTCTCCTCCGGTGCAGGGGAAGGGACTTGAATATCTGGAAGTGCAAATGGCTCCTCTCTGCCTCACATCATCCTCCAGCCCAAAGGTGGCTGAGCAGTTAACAGCAAAGTATTTGTAAGGCTTCCACGTCTCGCCGAAGTCCTGGGAGCGCTCCAGCACCATGGCGGCCGGCCGGGGCGACTTGAAGACCAAGATCAAGTGGGTGAAGTAGAAGGCGGTTTCCAGGTCCAGCCGGATGGTCTCGCGGGGGGCGTCCTGGGCTGCCTGCCACCAGGTGCGGGGCAGTCGGAAAGGCGAGTCGGCCATAGCGGCGGGGGGGTGGGCCAGCCCGGCGTGGGCCCCGCTGCACCTCCGGGGGTTGCAGGCCTTTTCACAGGGGCTGCCCGCTCCCGCCGCGCTGCCCAGACCTGCAAGGCAGAGAGCAAGGGGGAGGCTGAAGCCGGCTCCCGAGGTGGGGAGGCACATTTTTTGGGGACGCTGCCCCCGCCGAGGCCCCCAGAAGCAGCCAAGGGAGACGGCACCACTGATGCTCAGCTCTACCGCTGCGTGGAGCTCAGAGTGTTTGTAAGAGCAAAACAAACCAAAAAAACCCTCAGGGCTTCCCTGGATTGGGAAAATCCCTACCGAGAGCTGGAGAGCAGAGCAGGTGGCATGGGAGAAGAGATGTCTCCACCTCACCCTCCTGCCCCGAGTGACACAGAGCAGGGCTGATGGTCCGGGGACAATGGCCGTGGCCATGCCACCCCTGCCCCAAGACCTCCAAAGGGATCCAAGTAGCTCTGGGGAAGGGGAAAAAAGCAAAGAAAGACAGGCTGCTGATGACACCGGAATAGCCAAGGCAGCATGCTGGTGGGAGGCGAGGAAACAGCCATGGGGGACACCGTTGCTGCGCCCCGGCCTACCGTGCGGCAGATTGGGTGCCAGGAGTGCAAGAGCTGGTAGGAATATCTCCTGCTACCAATGACCTCAAATCTTCACCCCCTTTCCCACCCCAAAACTGCTGCCACCAAGGTCAGGGTTGAATCAAAACACCGTTTATGTTTGGGAAGGCTGTCACTGATGTGTGTAAAGAGGGGAAAAAAAAATAAAATCCTTAGTTGAAATGATGCTGGCAAGCTGCCTCGCAGCTGAGGCTCTGTGGTTTTTGTTCAAGTTTCTCTGGAAGCCTTGTCAATTTAAAAATCCACAGTTAAAACGTCAAAGAAAAATAAAATCACCATGGGGTTTGGTGTGAAAACATCTGCAATCTAACCCTCCTGGTGCAGGAATGTTTGATTAGGGGCTCTCCACTTTATTAATAAATGCAACAGTAGGTCAAGGCTGTATTTGATGAACCACAACCGTTTAACATAAAAAAAAAAAACCACAACAAAAACTCTGACGACTTGATGCGGGCAAGCCAAACCATCTGAGGTGCATAATGTCGTCTTTATCACTGGGCCAGTCATACATAGTCAGCTTTGTGCACCAATTATTATGGCTTCTTATTGGCATTTTTGTTATGCCCAAGGGTTGTTTCAATTTAGCATCCAATAAATCCTTTATTTGGGGTTTAATCAACTTTTGTCCAGAGTGTCATAGTTGCAATTAAGCTATATTACACACTAGCAGAGGCTAAGCCTTCAGAGCCTGACAGCATTCCCTACTCCTGCTCCTCAAGAAACACACTGGAAAGAAAACATTTCTACCATCAAAGGTCTATACAGGTTTTCTATACCAATTACTCAGAACAGATGTGGACCACTGCTAGTTAATGCACTCATTACAAAGCACTTCTGAACCCTGTCTCTAGATTTCACTGGGTAAAGAGTCTTGGGAAATTTTTAGTGAAGAAGAAATGCTCAGTCAAGTTAGCTTCCTATAGGGACATGGTAAAGCTGTGTCTGAGATGGTATATATTAACTGTGCAGAATACGTTTACTCTAGAAAAGTAAACAAATGTAACTGTAAAATTAACGTAATATCACTTACATCTCCTGAACATCCTTTTCAAAGCGTTGTATAAACATTAACTAACCAACACAGCTCTCCTGAGGGGTAGGTAAGCGCGTGCTATTATCATACTATCAGTTAAGCTTGCCACAAGTTGGCCTAATTTATGTCTTTGGCTGCTTTCCTGGATTCTTTGGCTACACGTAACACAGCGCAGTTAGTCACTAAACGAACAGATGAACCTTTACTGCGGTTCCCTCAGTTGTGGGACTGCAAGGCGGATTTGAGAAGAGGTAAACAGAGCAGGGCTCAGTCAGCACCCTGAGACAGGTCGAGACTATTGTTTGTGTTCATCAACTCCTTTTGTTTTTTGCGCACCACCGATTACCGCCCCCGGGGAGGCAGTGGAGGAGGACCTGGTCAGTGGGAGGTTTCCCAGTGACTGCGATGGTGGTAGGGCTCGGAGCAGCCCCCCGGGGTGGGAGGCAAGGCTCTGCCAGAGCCCGGCCAGGAGGAGTTGGCTACCGAATTCCCATGTGAGACCCTGGGAGCTGAGAGTATTTGATTGGTCCCAGCTCCTGGTATGCTCCAGCTCCGGTCACGCACGGTCACTGACTGCAGTTGTCTTCAGGCCAGGCACGGAGGGTCCCTTCCTCACCTGGGGCCAAATTTGAGGCCAGGGACCTTGGTTTGGGCAGCAGTTGAGAAACGCTGCTGGCACGCAGACCCCACTTCCCGTCTCAGGGGCTGGAAGGGGGGAGAGGAAACCCCCTTTGAAAGGGTGTTTGTTTTCACTTGAATTGGAAAGAGTTGCATGACGGATGCAGAGCACCGCATGTTATGAAAAGTGACAGCTTTCTAGCGTAATGCTGGCTGCCACAGGAATTCAGGAAAAGGACAAATGAGAGCATAAAGATTTCCACGCCGTCAGCCCCAAGCTCACGACTGCCCTGCCACAGCCCTGGAAAAGGTGTTTTTCCTTACTTGCACGTAATGAATCTGCCCGAATAAACACTCCCATCCTATATACTGTACATGCCACCGGACTGGGATCTTCAGCAATGAGTAAGAGCATGTAGCTAATACCATGACTCACCTGTAAAACATCCATGGAAAATCATATGCTTCCTGCTTAAGCATTTTAGCAACACTTGCCTTGTGATGTTTCATTTATATCTTGTGCCTGATTAAATGTTTGTTTCCCGTGTGGGTTTTTTCTTCTTTATAAAGAAGAAAATTGGCACTCGGCTTGCGACCGGCCGGGGAAGCGTTATGCAAACTGTTTATGCCCGGTTGTCTCTGCTGCGGCGCGGCAGGACCCCGCTGCGGGCAGATCTCAGGGTAAAGTGGTTTATGCTGCGGGAAAGGGGCTTTGAAACCCCTGCCCTGCC
>NW_009647830.1:1979013-1985932 GCF_000708025.1 Charadrius vociferus | reverse complement strand
GAGCCCGGGCGCGCCGTCGGGGCGGGGAGGGTGGATGTTCCCTTCTTTGAAACGCAGCCTTCCTTCGACCCGGCCTGGCTTTGACGGATCGACCCAACTAGCCGCTAGCCAAACCCGAGTCGCTCAAAACTTTGAAGACTTGTCTTGTTTAATTAGCTCTTTCCTGGTAACAGAAGGACTGAGCGATGGAGTCACCTCAAACGCAAAAGGATTTCCCTTCTTTCCCAGGAGTTGGCAATCTGTGGCTTAGCTCACAGTATTAAGGGCCATTAAGTCATAGAATCATAGGATGGTTTACGTTGGAAGGGACCTTGAAGATCATCTAGTTCCAACCCCCCTGCCATGGGCAGGGACACCTCCCACTAGACCAGGTTAGCCCCGTATAGCCTGATCAATTCAATAGCACTGCTCATCGTACCTCCACAGAAGTTTTGGGCTTTGAAAATAGGAAAAGAGACAGTTGCATCTATTTTTTCGCCGCCACATCATTACCTTTTTAGATCTCAGCGGAGGAACATTAGGAGAGGAAGGGTGGAGCGCTTCTGAGCAGTCACTTTTTCACTTACCCGAATCTAACCTGGGGGGTGAGCGCGTCGCAAGCGTTGCAAAATGTTTCATATTTCTTTCTCTGCACTTTGAGCTGGGATAACTTAAGAACATCTCTGTTTTGGAACCCAGCGTGGTGGTATCTTAAGGCCACCGTGCTACCTTCTGCAACACATTTCAAAAATTTGGGGCTGCTCACGGTTATATGGTCACCGAAATGCTCCCTGAGAGATATTTAGTCTATAATCTACTGATAGCAGTTGAACATCTGACTCACGGGGTGGTGTTATCTCTATACCTTAAAAGGTACAGGTAGGCTGATCTTTGTCATCTTTCTGATTTTTCAGTGCTGACTGACATACCACAGAGAAGTATTTTTGCTCGTGTTGCCGCTGTCATATTCTCTGCCCTCCAGATGAGCACGTCTAGACAGGGACTTCCAGCCCCCAGGCACCTGTTGAGCCACCATGGCTGCTTGCGGGCTGCTTGTCCTGCAGCACGCCCGTCACGGCGAGGACTGCACCCACGCTTCTGAGCCTCCTCACGGCAGTGGCCACAGAGGAAAAAGATGTTCCAGAGGATTTCTGCCTCATTTCTCACACAAGGGTGATGTGTGGCTGAGGAATCACACGGGGGTTCGTGTGGCTACAGCTGGGTTGCAGCAGTAACATCACGCAGGGCTAGGAAAGTGAAAGTGCAAGCCACAGGCAAGGAATTTATCTCCCTTGTAACTCATCACTCATAGTTCCTCCTACGTCAAAATTGCCAGATGACAGGTCTGCTGTAAGATGACAAGTCTGGGCAGACCTGAGCAAGAGCTCAGGTCAACCCATTCGGCATCAGGAGCATAGGGCAGGTTGAGGTCCATGAGCAGGAGGAGTTATTGTCTGGAAAGGAGAAGAAAGGTCTGGGTTGGGCAGACAACAGCTCTGGAGAAAACCCTGGGGCAGGAGGGAAGGAGATGATTTGGACTGAAAAACTGCGGAACAAAATCGTGAGGGAGTAGATGGATGGTGGTATCAGTGGCTGGAGAGGAAGAGAGCAACCAGGCTTCAGCTGGAGTTAGAAATGAGAGGGAAGAGCAGTGACCAGCGAGAGAAAATGGCAGGAGAGAGGCTACACAGTGGGTAAGGAACCACTGGCATAGGAGAGAGAAAGAGCGTATGGTAAGGACATGCTTACAGCAGGGGCAGGGGCAGGAGGTTTGGTACTGCTGAAACAGATCCATTGCATAGAAAAATGGAGAGAATCATAGAATTCCAGGTTGGAAGGGACCCCAAAGATCATCGGGTCCAACCTTTCTTGGGAAAAGCACAGTCTAGACAAGATGGCCCAGCACCCTCTCCAGCTGAATCTTAAAAGTGTCCAATGTTGGGGAAGCCACCACTTCCCTGGGGAGATTATTCCAATGGCTGATTGTTCTCATTGTGAAAAATTTTCCTCTTGTGTCCAATCAGAATCTGCCCTGGAGTAACTTGTACCCATTACCCCTCCTCTTTTCCATGTGACTCCTTGTAAAAAGGGAGTCTCCATCTTCTTGGTAGCCACCCTTTAAATACTGGAACGTGGTGATAAGGCCTCCTAAGCCTTCTTTTCTCAAGGCTGAACAAACCCAGTTCTCTCAGCCTTTCCTCATATGGCAGGCTTCCCAGTCCTTTGACCATTAATAAGAATAAAGAACAATTTCCCGATAAGGGAATCACAGAATCTCCTAGATTGGAAAGGACCTGTATCATCTAGTCCAATCATTAACCTAACACTGACAGGCCCACCACTAAACCATGTCCCTAAGTACTATATCTACATGACCTTTAAATACCTCCAGGGATGGAGAGTCCACCACTGCCCTGGGTAATGCATTCCAATGCCTGATGACCCTTTCAGTAAAGAAATTGCTCCTAATATCCAATCTAAACTTCCCTTGGTGCAACTTGAAGCTGTTTCCTCTTGTTCTATCACCTGTTACTTCACAGAACAGGTTGACTCCCACCTCTCTGCAGCCTCCTTTCAGATAGTTTTAGAGAGTGATAAGGTCTCCCCTGAGCCTCCTTTTCTCCAAGCTAAACAACCCCAGTTCCTTCAGTTGTTCCCCATAAGTCATGTGCTCCAGACCCCTCACCAGTTTCATTGCCCTTCTTTGGACATGCTCCAGTACCTTAATGTCCTTGCGATGAAGGGCCCTACCAGGTAGGACATGCAAAAGCCAGCTGGAGTGTGCAAAAATGAAGAGCTGTTGTACTACCCTCACCTTGGGAGCATAGGCCTGCTCCTCTGAGATGGCACTGGCTCACGTGCCTTGGTCCTCATAAGCCAAATAATTGGGTTGCATGCACTTCCCTGCCTTGCAGCTCTGCAACCTGATAAAACCTGTTTGCTCTTCCTATGTGAATTTGTGTTACTGTTGGAGGCCATACAGTCGGCAACTCTGGCCATGGGCAACTTGGATCCTCCTGACAGACCCTCGTGACTCTTGATCACCTCACGGGACCCGCACAAACACATGTCCATGAGTGCAGACAACCTGGTGGCTGAGTGAATACATCCTGTGGAGCTGTGCACTGCCACAAGCTGTGGGCATCTTCCCAGGGCAGGCATGGCTGACTGCTGCATCACAGGGCTGGTGGGACTTCAGCAGATGGTAGGAAGTGCAATAGAGATGTTTCAGCATAGTTTTACTTTCTTTGTCTGTCAGTGTTGCTTCTTGAGGTGCTGGAAGAGAAAATCCCATAGTTATGAAGAGGGAGCGTTCACCTTGGCCTGAATTTTCTTCAGGATCATAGGCTTTTGGGTTCATGCTGTAGTACTGGTTAAGGAAGAGCAAGAGATGTTTCCAGCTGTCATTCCTGTAAGGGTAGCCAGGTAGGTGGAAAGGCCCAGAAATGTGAAGATGACCAGTCTTTGTCTATCATCTGCATTTCTCAATTACACGAAAGAAGTCTTTAAAGAGTGATGACATTCCCTGAGCATATGTGTGCCAGTAAGTCAGAGTGGAACAAGCAGGGGTGACAGGCCCGGGGGATGGTCTCTGCCTCCTCAGAGATGCTGGGGAGGTAACCTGGAGGAAGGAGCAGAGACCACTGCTTTGGCAGAGGTCCCCAGGGGTGTGATGCTGCCCCTGGGCAGAGGCAGCAGAAGCCCTTTGACCTTTTCCGTCAAGTGAAATCCTGGCCCCTGAATCGGGCGATGAGAGCAGATCCTCTGTGAATCTCTTCCCCCAAGCCCCCTGCCCAGGGTAGGGATGGGCCTGGATTAATGGTTTCAAGTCAGTGTGTGAAGATAATTTTAGAAGCAACCCATGAAGAGAACACCTCACCGACTGCCCAGTCAGAGCTGTCTGATTTAGACTTTTGTCATAAAAATCTCAAAAACTCAAAAGAGCAGATTTACTTTTTAACTAGAGGCTTGTTCAAAGATCACCGTTTTCTCTATTGGCATCCATGTAAGTATGCAGGACTCCTGTTACAGTTTAACTGCAGGCCCTTGGGGCCGACGCAGTCCTTCAGACACGCCTGACTATTTTAAGTGGTGTCACATGTACCATCTTGCACCTGCCCATGCACTCACGGCTCCTCCATGGACTGGGCACGGCCCGCTCGGTTCTGTGCAGGGAGCAGAGGTGACACCCAAATGGACCATCGCCCTTCGATGGGAAGAGGAGAGGCCGGATCAGAGCGGTCTCTGCTGAGGAGCGTAACTGCAGGGCAGCAATTCCGGCTGAACAATTACTTACATGCTTTAGCTCTAGAGATGCTTATTTTTAGTTTTTTAGTTATTTTTCACCGAGGGGCCCTTTCAGGTGTCCTGTGGGCAGGACTGGATATACCTCACACACTGCTCAGCAGTAGGTTGCTGGTGGGAGAGACAGGGGTGAGAGGATCCCCCCACCACAGTGGTGCAAAGTGTGTTGTGTTGTGCAAGAAGAGTCGTGACACTCCAGTACAGAGCCCTTCCCCATGGCAGCTATGCCTTGCTCCGTATGGTTTTCAATGGCCTGGTTTGCCTTTTCCCGATATTTTGGGTGACCAACATAAAATATCAGGTCATATGGTACTGGTGTCCCACTGGTACTGCATGGGAGACGGTGATGCTACTGTCTCTAAAGAAGACAGTAAAAGCAGAAAGTGTCCCTTTGACTTCAGAGAAAATTTGGCTGATCCAGATCTGGTGGCTGTTCTCAGGAAATGACCCACTCCTCCAGCCATGAACAGAGGTTAATGTACCACATACAAATTCAAACATGTTAAAAGGGCTTTGTTGAAAGGAATAGAAATTTGTTTCAAGAAAACATATGGTCTTGATTCAAAGTCCACTGAAGTCAATGGCACCTGACGTTTGATCAGTGGATTTTGGATGGGGTCTGAAGCCACCTCCCTCTTGCCTGTTTTGGTATCACATCTTCAATCCTTTCTATTAAACCCCATTGTTAAGCCTTGCTCTTTTCCATTTTTTTTTTTTTTAAATCACTGAAAATCTTCCAACCATCATCGAATAAGCAATGAAAACGTTTCACTGACTCATTGTATTTTGAAACAGCTTGATTCCTGTTTTCTGCATGAAAATAAACCCAAGGATAATCCAGAGTGATAGTTACTGATTCAAGCTTCGTATTTCCTTGTTTAAGTTCCTATTAAAGCTGAGTTCTGATATAAGACATCACCCTACAGACAACTGGAGAAAATGAGGGAACTAAAGTGCCCTTACTTTTCCCTGTACCCAGTGATCGTCTTTTTGGAGTCAGGTATTTTGCATGCCGGACCAGTGCGCATATAAGAATGAGAGCACTTTCATGGAATTTAGTAGTTGGAAGTCAAGTCACAGAAGCATTATGGCAATGATAGTGCTGCTCTTCAGAAGCCTATAATGAAGATGGAAAGGACCCTATTTCTGCCCACCATGGCTAAAAATGCAAAAGGTCAGCAGGGAACTTGAAAAAGAGAGGAAGAAGCAATCCTGGAGTTACTCACTGAGGTTCATTGTATATGGGGGCAAAGCTGAGACCATCGCAGTCTTTGGGTAAGCTTCTGCACACTGCACGTAATGATAAACGCCTTTATTGAGCACAGACACACCCATTTACTATGTAATCTGGTAAAGGTTTTAATCCTTCTTCCTCTGGTTATAGCATTGATCCTTTTGGTGTGCAGAAGGGTCTCCCTGCACCAGTCAAAGGGACCTCTGTGCTCAAGCAATGGTCCACCACCTGGTCATGAAATGAGGTATCGCTTCCACTTACAGTCCTCTCTTGGGATTCATGGGAGGGATGAGAGGGTTAAGGCTCATTCAGGTGTCCAGGAGGTCTGATAGCTGCTACACTTCTCTGATTAACAGCACCAAAATGCCTTCTGACAGGGATTTGCATTAAGAAGGAGGGTGAGCCCCCAAGCCCAGAGCCGCAGGGGATTGCCCGGCAGCACACAGGGCTGGACCCAAGTGCATTAGATTCTCTGCATCCACTGCTAAAAAAAAAACACCCAAACCCCTGTTTTCAACAATACTTTTTAAAGGTTCTGCTGTCTTATTGGAAGTAAGGGGTGAAGCCGGCATTTTACTCTCCAAACCATAGTAGCTCAAAAACCACATCAATTATTTTTCACGTACAGCTGTTTTTTATCCACAAGCCATGGCTCCAGGCATTTTGAGGGTTTTTTTTTTTCCTCTCTCTCCCTCATTTCTTCCCATCCATTTTGGACAAGCCGGAATGAAGGGGAACCAGCTAATCTGCCCATGTTCCATTTACAGGGGATTCAGGAGGGAAAAAAGCAAAGCAAAAGAGAGAAAGGGATGGGGAGAACTTGCTAAAGAAAGAAAAGTATTGGTAGGCAGCTGGCATAATTTTTTGCAATAGGACCCACGCTTGCCGGATTATTGCTGTCACTATTTTCTTAGCTGCCATGTAACCTCTGCCCCTCCTCCTTCCCTCCTTTCCTGGGTAATTGATATGCAGATATCAAGACAATGATGAAATTTAAATGCCATAGAAACCCATGGCACTGAGGCTTTCTACGTCAGTTCTCCGCTCCATCCTGCATGCTACAAATTATTAGGAGGATTAACCTGCCGGCTGCTTCCTGAATGCCACCTCTGCCAACTTCGACATCTAGCTGGCAGAAAGCCTCCGAAATGCTCCCGGCAGCCAGGGAGAGCGGCCAGGGCGGTGAGGCAGCCGTCCATGGCCAGCAGCATCAGGGCTGGCAGTGGGATGAGGCCAGGCACATCCCTCCCGGGCGCTGGCTGGCTCTTGTTTCAGCCCTGGCACCCATCCCGAAAGCTGGGAGCGGGGTGCCGGAGGGCAGCCCAGCAGCCAGCAGCAGCCACAGTGGTGGGATGTGGTGCTGGGAGGAGTGAGCTGGGGGGGGGGCAGAGGGGGCGGGGG